>NC_081182.1:129395547-129447908 GCF_029867415.1 Vicia villosa | reverse complement strand
GCTTGAACAGCATTGGTCGGATGATCGTCTTGCCTATGTGGTACTTCCTCCGAAGGTTTCTCCACATTTTCTGTTGTTCTGTTGAAGACTCGTCCACTTCTGGTGACTCGACTAACACCAGCAATGTTGACAACAGACGGTAATGGTATTTCCTTACCATTTTCAATGAATGTAGCGTTGTACTTGTATGGTATAGCCTTGCTGGACTCATACGGTACAGGACCTGGTAAGTAGATGACTAACGGAGCAATTGCTGTCTTCCTGCTATCATACTTAACTTGCATAGGTTCAACTTGATTAATTTGAGGAGATACGGTAAAGACTTCGTCATCTTCTCTGTTGGCAAGAACAGTAATGGTATTGTCATCCATCAGCTTTTGAATGTCGTTGCGAACACGCAAACATCCTCGTGAATTTCTTCGACAGATTCTGCATCTACTGTAAGGATGGAAATCTGTTCCAAAGTAGGCAAGTCCATTTAAAGTTTTGTGGAACCTGACTACCGATCCTTCAAGGTCTTCAACTTTGTAGATTTTGTATTCTCCTGGACATCCTTGAACCATGTTGATGTCATGTTCAGTTCTGACTCGGATATGTTGAATCCATCCTAAGTCCATTTGTTCTTGTAATGCAGCTTGAACTACGGCACATCCTTGATTATTCTTTGGACAAATTTCACATGTGAAGTAGTTGTGAGGTGGTACATGACCGTACCCAGCTTGCTTAGCGTGCATCTTGACAAGATTTTCCCCTATCTGACGAATGTCGTAGATTTGAATGACGTCGGGGTGCTGATCTACCAGATTTACTGAAGCTTCTTTGTGCTGCGGCAAAGGATTTGCTTAGACGTTTGGATTAGTATCTTTGAAGGATAGCATTCCGCTTTTCACTAATCGTTGGACGTCAATCTTGAAAGGGAAACAGTTCTCAATATTGTGACCTGGTGCCCCCTGATGATAGGGACAAGATTGGTCAGCCTTATACCATGGTGAGGAACTGTTTGTAGGATTTGGAGGACTCCTTGTCTGAATGAGTCCTTTTGCCAGTAATGTTGGAAACAATTCCGCATACGGCATTGGTACGGGGTCAAAGGCAGGATACCTTGGAGCCCGATTGTTGTAATTTGGAGGTCGAACCTGCTGCTGAGGTTGCTGCGACCTTTGTTGAGTTTGTTGTTGCGAGACCTGAGGTTGATAAGCTGGCGCTGAGTTAACAACCGGAGTCATTGTTGCAACTTGAGGTTGGAATTTCTTCTTGATTTTGTGCAAGACATTGCTGACATCTTGATCCTTTTTCTTCTGGAAAGAACTTCCATACTTCCTTGGACCAACAGAAGATTCTGGTTCTTTGTTCAAGCGTCCTTCCCGAACTGCTTCTTCTAAACGTACACCCATGTTTACCATCTCGGTAAAGTCACTTGGTGCACTTGCAACCATTCGTCCGTAGTAAAATGGACTTAAAGTTTTGAGATAGATTTTTGTCATTTCTTTCTCTTCAAGTGGTGGACAAATTTGAGCAGCAACTTCACGCCATCTCTGAGCGTATTCCTTGAAGCTTTCTCTATCCTTTTGAGTCATGGCCCGGAGTTGATCTCTGTCGGGAGCCATATCCAGATTGTACTTATACTGTTTGACGAAGGCCTCTCCGAGGTCTCGAAAAGTACGAATCTCTGAACTGTCCAAGTTCATGTACCATTTGAGTGCAGCACCAGTCAGGCTGTCTTTAAAATAATGAATGAGCAATTGTTGATTATCAGTCTGAGTTGACATTCTTCGAGCGTACATCACAAGATGACTTTGTGGGCATGAATTCCCTTTATACTTCTCGAATTCTGGTACTTTGAATTTGTGAGGAATCTTAACATTTGGAACCAGACAGAGGTCTGCAGCATTCTTTCCAAATAGATCTTGTCCTCGGAGAGTCTTGAGTTCCTTCTGCATTTGCAGAAACTGTTCTTGGAACTCGTCCAATCTTTCATACACGCCAGCATCCTCACTTGGAGCGTGATGATATACTTGTCCGCCTTGCGGGGGAAAAGTATGCATAATCGGTCGTGGAGAAGCCATGACAGCAGATCTCGGAATCTCAGCGTTCTGTTGTGCGAAACCCATTGCCGTTGCTCTTGGAACTTCAATTTCCAGAGGTTTGTAACCCTCCGGTGGACGCATATCCATGGTGACTTTTGGAGCTTCAGAAGCTGGAGGTATGTACCCTTCTGGAGTAAAGTTATACGGCATGCCCCAAGGTCGATCAGGCGGCATGGTATACTGAGGAATAGGAGTAGAAACAATCTCGGAAACCACAGTCCTTTGCGGTTCTTCTGGCGTTGGTCGATTCTGCGCAACTACCAGGGCTTCTACCATACTATTGAGTCTTTCAACAGTACCTTTGAGAGTATTAATCTCTTCTCTGAGTTCTTCATTCTCTTGCTCAAAGTCTTCCATTCTTTTCTTGCGACTTGAACGAGTGTTGTATGGATGAGACAGCTTGAAAGTCTTGGTTCACCTCCTTCTCCTCCTCTCTTTCTGGAGAAAGGAAAGTGACTATTAGATCCGCGACAATTCTCGTGTCAGTGCGTACGACTAAAGCGATGTATGATATGCAATTAAGTTATTATTTTTCAAGGAAACATTATAATTACGTTATGAAACATCAAATTTTTATTAATTAAGCGAAAACGCCGTTTTTACACACTTTGAAAATGGAAATTCAGAGAAACTGAGAGAAAGGACTCTAAAACTTTGATGATGAGCCGACTTCACGTTCTAACATCTTTTTCTGTTTCTTGAGCTGAGCGTTCTCTGACGTGAGCTGATCGATGATCCAGGAAGCAGGAGGGATATGATGAGAAAGTGACGTTTGTGTCACTTGTCGATCGAGTACTTCAAGTAACTCATCCTTCCTTCTTAGGATGTTCTGAATTTCAACATTTTCCGTGTTGACAATTCGATACTTGTTCCTCCAAGCATTCCTTTCTTGGCATACCTTGTTTAATGCCGCTTGCAATTTTTCAACATCGGTGGAGAAAAGGTAAATTGGTTCCCTTAGGGGAATAGGTTCTTGATGTTGATATGGCATCCTGAGCTTGAACGCTCTGACCCGTACCCATTGAAGGTAAGGATCCAGGGAGATGCAAAGATGTTTTCCTAACAATCTTCTCCCTTTGCTGTGAACAAGACGCCAGGCTTGAACAATTTCCTTCTTCAGCATGTTGCCATGATCGTCGATGTTCTTGAAGAACAGACCCTCCAATTGGATGTTACTTGGAATGTTTTTCATGGGATAGCCATATTGACGACGGGCTAAAGCTGGATTGTAACTAATTCCTCCCTTAGTTCCAATAAGGGGTATGTTGGGGAAACTTCCTCAACTGAAGATGATATTGGTTTCGTCGTTGTCAGGACTACACCAATCAATGTCTGTATGAGTGAGAGACATGATTTTCTGTGACCAGTAAAGGCCATCCCTCATGTTCCAGAAAGTGCTAGACTTTGGCAGGTGCGAAACGAACCATTCGTATAACAACGGTACGCAGCACGTGATTAATCCTCCTCGCTGCAGGTTTCTTGAATGCACAGAGTGATAAGCATCCGCAAGCAAGGTTGGAACTGGATTTCCAATTAAGAAGATCTTAATTGCGTTGATGTCGACGAAATCGTTAATGTTAGGAAACAAAAACAATCCGTAGATAAGCAAAGCCAAGACTTCCTCAAAAGCGCTCATATCTTGGATGCTGACGAAGTACCGAGCTTGATCAAACAGGAATTTGGAGGGCAATCCTTGAATTCCTCCTCTACTCACCATATGAGTTCTGATGTCGACTACGTTCAAAGGAGTAGTTGCAGCAATGATAATGTCGTCAGGATTCTTTTCCAAACCGGAGTACGGATCTTGCGCGTACACGGGTATTCCAATCAGACGAGAGTACTCCTCTAACGTAGGCATGAGCTGATAATCTGGAAAGGTGAAACAGTGATACGTCGGATCGTAAAACTGCACCAAGGTGGGAAGGATCCCATCCACCATGTTGGCATTGAGCAAAGGCAGAAGTTTTCCATACTTCTCCTTGAAAGCCTGGGGGTTGACCACCAGTTTTCCGAGCTTTCCCAGTTCCTCGACCTGGGGAATCTTGAAGGTGTATTTCCTAGCTCTCTTTCTTCCGTAATCCATGGTATAGACCCTTAAGTCCTTTCTCTGTTTCTCTCTTTCTATGAAGTTCAAAACGTTCGTTATTTAGTTTCCTTGAAAAACGACTCGAAAAAGACTCTTTTTGTTTTTAGTTGTTTATTAATGAATGATGTATGAATGCATGAATGCACACACAAGAGTTTTAAACAAACATGGCGTTGAAAGGTATAGTGGTCATGAAGTCCAAACGCAATCCCCGCCCCAATGGTAAACTAAGGTTAAGGATTTTTGTACCTGTAGAACGGGTTCTAGGGGTCTCAGAGTTTTTGCTCAACCTTAAAGATACGTTGATTGGTATCTATAAGAGAGTTTTCTCTGAGTGTAGTATCTGCGTGACAATTACTTCCGTAATCACCGCTCTACGTCCTAAAAAAGGCTTTAAGTGGGGTTAATGTGTTTCTAGGTCCTCCTGGTACAAATCAGTCTCGGAATGCAGTGGCGCAGTTAATCACAACCAGCCAGGCAAATCCCAAGAGTAGACTTGGAAACCAAGATTAGAGGGCCTTCACCGGGAAGACATCCTCCATCCTATCTTATGTTGCACTCAAATCCGGGTATAGGATTTCTCACCACAAGGGGGAATCAAGCCCTTTCCCGATACAAAATAAACAAAATAAACAAATATATATGCAACAATCACATGATATGACACAGAGGTTAGGCAGGACCTCTCTTGTTTGAGGGGGAATTTGGCATCCCTAATTCCTCATTGGGGCTGGACCAGCAACAGGTCAACCATTGGTTTGGATGAAAAACCAAGGTTTTTAACACTTATATCCCCAGCAGAGTCGCCATTTTTCTGTGGTGGTCGTTTTCTTTACCTCCCCGTTTCACTTGGGAGGACGGCACGCTAAACCCTTCACGCGAAATTTGGAAGGAGAATGCGCCCGTGGTGGGATGAATTTTATTTCAGTTCTTCCTACGATATCACACGAACTTTCTTATTGGTCCTACGAGTAGGAAAGGGAAAAAAAGATCTCAACTAAACCCTAAGAGTTTGCTAAGTGTGGGGATTTCACCTAGACTAGAAATTCTGGAGTCTGGGAGGTCGGTTATACATAGGGAAGTGTTTAAACACCCTACATATCTGTAGTACTCTACAGGAACCTTCTCTGTGTCATTGTGATTGTGTTTGCTGCTAATGATTGGGAAAGTTTCTCCTTTGTGTTAGGAGAAGGAATTGAATAGATTAAAAAAGGACAGACAGATAGACAGACTGACTATTTTTGGTATTTTATTAGCTCGCTGAGATTCCTTGTGAACCTCATGCCTACATATCCCTAGTGGAAGTCAGAGCTTAATGTAGTTCGGGGAACTAACTAGGGAAATTAATTGTTTTTGGTGCCTTGCTTGAAGCTCAAGGTTGAAGCTTGGAATTAAATCTCTGTTTACAGTAAAGAGACATGAAATTATCTTTACAGAGAGGTATTTGTACTATTCTACCACAAACATTTAAAAGAGTGACAGAATAACTGAATTCATTCCATTCAAGAGGGGGACCTTACTTGTGTGTGCAAGTATGCCAATCAGATGCCTCTTAAATGAAAGAAAGATGCTCGTCCAAATTAGGGAAAGTGTACAAGTATGGGGATGTGCCAGAGCATGTCTTTCAGAGTCCTAAATGGGAGACTTTGATTGAAATTGAAATTGAAATGTTTGTTTGTTTGAATGTGGTAGAGTAGTAAAAATATCTCTCTATAGAGATAAGCTATGTCTATCTACTGTATGAAAGATTTGAATTTAGCTGGCTTGTATGAGGCCCAAGCTTGAGGCTTTTTGATTGATTTATTAATTATTATTGACTCTGGGAGATGACTCCACTGGGGATTAATTACAGGGTATTTTTTGTGTTCTGTACAAAGCCCAGAATTGAGGCTGACTCTACTTAGGGAGACTCTATTTATGTGCCTTGTACAAAGCCCAAGGTTGTGGCTGACTGTTGAGGGTAATTGAATGAATGACTCTATTTTATGTGCCTTGTACAAAGCCCAAGGTTGTGGCTGACTCTAGCTAGAAAAAAAACATTATTTTCTGCCTTGTATAAAGCCCAAGGTTGTGGCTGACTCTTAAATAGACTGAGTATGGATGACTCTATGGGGAAAAGATCTTAGGTGTTAGGAATCTTTGACACATGAAAATATGGTTTATCTGCCTTGTACAAAGCCCAAGGTTGTGGCTACTGAATGATGAAGAACTCACTGAGGAGACTCTATTATCTGCCTTGTACAATGCCCAAGGTTGAGGCTGACTGTTGACAGGGGAGTTTTATTGTTTGGTGCCTTGTATGAAGCCCAAGGTTGAGGCTAACTATTTTTGTTGGTTTTGACTCTACTGAGGAGATTTTATTTATTGAAAGACTGTTTTTCTTTGGAAGCTAACCCTTTCCAGGGATTTTGACTCAGCTGGTGAATTTGTCTGTTAAAAGACTGACTTTATCATGTTTTTTGGAGGCTGACCCTTTCCAGGGGTTTTGACTCTTTTGGGGAAATTATCTCCTAAGAGAAATGAATCTTTATTTTTTTGACATTTATTACTTGACTTTGGAGGCTAACCCTTTCCAGGGATTTTGTTGAAATGATGGACTGATTTTAATTGACTTTGGAGGCTAACCCTTTCCAGGGATAAAAAATGAAAGAATGTGTGGAAGCTAACCCTTTCCAGGGATTTTGTTAAAAAATGAATGGCAGAAAGATTATCTAATGGAGACTTCTTGTTTAAAGCCCAAGATGAAGGCTGACACATGCTGAGGAGAAATAAACATAGATCCTAGACTCTGCTAAGGAAGATTGATGAAGATAAGGGTGACAGAGACTGTCCATGTCTCTCATTCCAAAAGGTGTGCTCAATGCAAAATTGAGACAAACTTAGCTTGTTTAAAGTCTGGTTTAAATTGGAAGAAACTCACCAGGGTAGGCTAAAAGGTGACTAAAGACCTGTTCCTATGTTTATAAGAAACCTGATGGGTCCTTGTATACAAGCTCAAGAGGAAGCTGGAAATACTTTTAAGAAGCCTGTGGGTCCTTGTACAAAGCCCAAGAGGAGGCTAATCGAGGGTCCTTGTTATAGCACAAGAGAAAGCTATGTAGTTTTGAACTTATTTTGGCTCTAAGCAAATGGGTAAGAGGTTTCACCGGGAATAATTCCTCTTTGGGTAGATGTGTCCTATTATTTGGATTCTAAGGTTTTTGCCAAGATGTTTCACCGGGAATAATTCATCTTGGGGGTTTGAACTACAGATCTCTAATTAGGAAAGAGCCTTCACCGGGAAGACATTCTCAATCCTAGGTCATATTCCTATAATATATATATATATATATAGTTTAACTGTCCTAGGGTTTATACTCAAACGTAGTTCTAAACTAATATATGCACAGTTTATATTTGACAGTAATTTAAACAAAGACTGTAAATTGAAAGCTTGTAAAGCCTAACCTGGATGGAGTGGAGGCCATTGAAGAAGTATGTACAGAGCCTCAACAGTATTTTTGTTGTTTTGTTGATAACAGTTGAATATATATGATAAACAGTTAATGGTTTTTGAAAACAGAAGAAGTGAAGATGGACAAAGGTCACATAGGTATCTGAAGAGTTTCACCGGGAATAATGCCCTTCAAATACCAGAAGAATGTTTTGAAAACAGAAAGAAGATTTTGAAAATACAGTTTTGAAAACAAGCTAAGAAGAGAAGGTTTTTGGGACTTACACTCTATTAGAGGCCCAGTACTTTACAGTACTGGTTATGAGAGCAATTTGAAAATGATTTTGAATGATACAAGGTTTTGTTGTTTGAAAACCTTAATCATTTGATTTTATCAGAGATTGAAAACAGTTTTGAGAATTGACAAAAGTCAACTTAATTAAAGTAAAAATAAAGATTTTTTACTTAATTATGACCTAAACAATTAGAGTTTTTTCATAAACTTTATTTACAAAATGATTTAGGTTAAAACAAAGTGAAAATATGTATTGAAGTATTTAAGAAAACACCTAAAACATACTATTTTAAACCTAATAAAAATACATGAAATAAATAATATTTTTATGGGTTTTTTTTTTTGATTATTCACAAAATAGATATGTTAAATAAAAAGTGTGTGAAAAATGAAGTGAAAATGATTTAATTTGATAAGTGAATTAATTATGTGAAGTTGTGAAGAAAATGAAAAGGAAAAGTGATAAAAAATAATATTTTGGCCTCACCATGGTTTGAACCCACGCCCTTGAAGCCAACAATCAAAACACACACCAACCAGCCAACGCGCGCATGGTGTTATAGAGGGCATTTCATTGCAATATGTGTGTTGTCTAGTGCATAGAGTGGAAAAAAGAAAATAAAATCAAAAGGTCTGAGGCGAGGGGGATTCGAACCCCAGACCTTGGGCATGAGGAGACTAAGAGCGCATGTGTGGCCACTAGGGCAAGTTGTTCATTCGTTAAGGAAACGCCTATCATTAAAAATAAAACAAACTTCACTCAGAGATTTGAAAAAATGGCGCCACCCTCCATCTTCGTCTTCAACCTCAAGCTCCATCAATTCAAATTTCTGAACTCTCTCAACTCTCAACCATTTGCAATGATGTAAACATGAAACTTACTCTAAATTCACTCACGATTCTAAATATGTAACTAACATGAATTAATATTAACTACATCTAACTAATTTACCAGAAATCGTGAAGAACCCTAAAATTTCAAAATCAAATTAAATGACTATACTGAAAGATAAATGGATGATGATAGAGGGTTTTCAATCCTCTGATGATGCTGAACAAGATAGAATCGAGCTATTTCACAAAGAGTGCTTAAATTAGAGAAGTGAGGTTCAGAAACTTACCTCTGAAAATGGAGGTCGTGAGGATGATAGAGACCACCTGGGCTTGAATGAATGATCTCAATAGCTTCCCTGAGACTCAATGATGCTAACTGGATGCTTATTGGAGCTTGAATCCTCCTGAATTGCTCTATGGACCTCCCTCGATTTCAGCTTCAAGTGAACATGGAGGGTGTTGATTCTTGAGTTACAGATGAGCTGCAGCCATCTGGTTAGCTTCACTATGACCTGAGGAATGTGCCTGGATGATTGGCTTGGCTCAGAACCTCCTGAATTACTCCATGGACCTCCAACTGCAAATGCTCCAAAATGAGAGCAACAATGGTGTTCCTCCACTTACAGAAGTGATCCAGGTGCTTGGATCACCTCAAATGACCTCCCTTGAGATGTTAGAATGTTCACTTCCCAAAGATGAGCTCTGGTTTGAAGAAATCGATTCTTCTTGCCAAAGAACCTTGAAAAACAATGAACATGAGAAGAGAAAGAGAAAGCAAGAAATATGGTTGCTTTGGTGTGTTTTTGAATGAGGAATGCCTCTGTATTTATAGGCAAATGGATGCAGATCAATTGGCTGTGGTGAGCTTGCTTAGTGTAGTGAGTTTGGTTTCTTAGCCATGAAGAAATTCAAAGAATCTCCAAAATGCAATGATGCATTTTCGGGCTAGCTTCCCCTATCCATTGATCTTGCAGGATCTTAGGGAACATTTCTGATATGTAGCAAGTTTCTATTGGCTTAGGAGAAGATTCCAATTGGTGAATCATTGCTTATCATAAATTCTCAAAAGTAATGATTACATAATCACATGTTCTTGCTTTTGGGAATCTTCTTCAATCTTCATGCCATGGTGAAAATGAATGCATGGTATTGTTTCAGACATGTTATGGGTCGTGTAGCATCCATTCATGAAGCAAAATGCACAAAATTGCAAAGTTCCAATTTGCACATGACCTATAATTTTACTTCATGAGGCCAACTTTGAACAAGCATAACTCCTAGCTCAAATTGAATTTGGAGAAGGTTGAACACAATTTGGAAAGCCCTAAACATCTACTTCAAATCATTAGTTTATGTCTTCTTCAGAATCATTTGGGAAATTTGTGAAAAATGAGCCCAAAGTTGGATGAAAACTAGGTTAAAACACTTAGAAAATTTTCTAAGTGTTTATGACCTAAAACTTCAAAACTTTCAAAACCCTTAAATGGTTGATCTTTTGAAAAAAGTTCCTTTGTAAGATGTTGTTTTATTTTGCAAGATCTACAACTTTCATGTTGGAAGTTTTTTGAGTTGTGTAGGTGAAATTTTGAGTTCTCACTATGCCCTAAAAAACCCTAATTCCAGACTTTTTGCTCCTTGATGAATTTCTTTGAATTTCTTTGGTCAAATGACTTTGACATCCATATATTGATGATATTGATCTTTGAAAGTCATTTTTTGACCAAAAACCTTAAAAGTCAATGATGATCCCACACAGTTGACTTTTCCTGACAAAGTGAATTTTTGGGCTTTTGTGTAGAAACAAGATCTTTTCCTCAAATGAATGATGTAAATGGATTATATTGAGGTAGTAGAGACTCTTGAATCATGTCTTGAGTTTTGGATTCATGCCCTGATTAAAAGTCAACTATCTTGGGGAATTAGGTCAAAAACCCTAATTGTCGACCAGAGGACAATGATGACTGTAGACTTTGAATTGAGGTGTAATGTCCAGTGGATCTTGTCATATGAGTTATTTGAAGATGATTGATGTCTTTGAATGGTTCCCTGGGGCTTTTTAGGGTTTCCCAAAGGTGATCCCTGATTTTAGTCCTTGATAAGGCTCAAAACCCTAGTCTGTGGATCTGAGTAATTCTGTGTTTAGATGACTGGGTGTCTTAATCAATCATAGGTGAAATAATGAAGCTCTTGAGTCTCATGATTGTGTTAGAGACTAATCCTCCTATTGATTGATCCTTTGCCTGAGTTTTCTTGTCTTTCAACACCCTCGATTGAATGTCAGGCTGCTCTGGGTACTTGCTTTGACTTGATGAAAATCCTGAAGATATGTCATCTCAGGGGGGTCAAAAATTAGGGTATGACAACAGCCTTGCATTTAATGTGTCACTCTATTGTCAACTACCTCGAGCCTTGATTTTCCTGCTTTAACTGACTTTTCCTTTAATAGCTTCTAACGTTCCTTTTGTCAGTCAGCGTAACCTATCATCTTGTTCTTGCTTCTGATCTGATCTTTATAGATACAACGTTTGAATATCAGAGTCATTCAGCTTGGTGTAGAGCAGCTTCTTGTCTTCTGACCTTGAAGAGCTTCTAGCGTGATACCATAAGAACTTCAGTGCTTCTTCTTCTGAACTTAAGTTCTTCTGATGCTTCATAGACCATGTTCTGATTCTGCTTGACCATCTTTTGATGTCTTGCGAGAGCATGTTCTGATGTTGCATACTTGAACCTTCTAAGTCAGTGCTTCTTGCGCAGAATTGTGCATACTCTATATATATTTCCTGAAATGGAAAATGCATAGGATTAGAGTACCACATGGTCTTATACAAAATTCATATATAATGTTATCATCAAAACTAAGAATATTGATCAAAACAATTCTTATTCTAACAATCTCTCCCTTTTTGATAATGACAAAAACATACATAATTGATATGAATTTGCAATCAGAATATCAGATGACTAAAGACAGTTACACAGTTATAGCATAAGCATATAATCATAGTGTGTGAATATGTCTCCCCCTGAGATTAACAATCTCCCCCTAAATTAAATACTAGAAGAATTTATAAATAAAAGACTTCCCTGAGTATTTTCCATTTCAGTCGAGACATTCACATTTGCCTAGAACTTCAAAACATTTAGAGCTTCTGCTTCTTGCTTCCATTGGACAGCTTTAGAGCTTTGAATTTCTCCTTGAATCATATCATGCTTGATTGTATCAGAACATTCTTGAATGTATTAGAGCATCATCAGAGCATCTTAACATCCTGAAATGTTTCACAACAAACTAGACAATAAAAGTCATAGCATGAATGAATCAAAACATTCTTTTAAGAAAGAACATGTATAAGAGCAATGCTAAAAAAATATCAGAGCAAACTCTGGTAAGTTCTTAAACAGAATGTGTATAAAAACATATGAGGGATAGGAATGTATTAAAGCATAATATTTCATTGATAAAAAAATCAGAAGATACAAAAGGGATAGAAAGCAGATGCAAGGAAACAGGTGCAAAAACAAAAGAAAACATCTAAGACCAAGAGACTACGACTAGCCTAGCTTAGAAACTAGTTTGGCCAGAAGGTTTTGAATCTCAGAAGTGCTTTCAGACTGCTTCTTCATAAAGGTTCTGAATTCCTTAAGAGTTTCCTCATGCTTATCCAGACGAAAAGCAAAATCAGCTTGGTTCTGTTGAAGAGCCTTTATAGTGTTCACCAGAACAAAAGGTTCAGCAGAAGAAGCTTCACAACTATCGTTCAAAGGAATAGCATTCTCAACAGCAGCATCTATCATGAGAACATCTTCTTGATTTTCCTGAACAGGAAGTTTCTCAGCAGGATGACTCTCAACATCTTGATTCTCAACATCAGCTTCTGACCCAGAAGCATCTTCAGCATATTCTGGAGTAGGGATATCAGAATCAGAATTTTCAAGAGCCTGAAGAATCTCAGCCAGATTCCTTGGAGGTGTAGGAGCAGTAACTTCTGATGGGTATTCAACTTCTAGATATACCATATCTGGTGCTTTGTCAAAGGGATTCTCCCTTAGCTAGTTGAATAGGAACTGAAAGTCTCCAATCAGAACATGACAGCTAGGCTTCCATACAACCATAGCAAGAGGTTGAACTTCCCCAAGTTCATCAACAAACTCTTTCTCTTCAAGGCAGTGCCTGCTTTTGAGAGAACATAACCAGAATTCTTCAAAGGACCTGAGTCTTAAGATGACCTGGAGCTTCTGCTTCACATGCCTTCTGAAGCTTCAGAAACTCAGAGTTCATCTTTCTTCTGAAAAGATTCCAGAGATTTCTTAAAGCAATATCATCCATCCGAGCATGATGCGCTTCCTTCAAGGCCTCTGACCCTGTCTGCATCTTTAAGTTTAGCAGTTCAAAAAGTACACCAACAGAAAGTTCCCGGCGGGATTTGAGTCTGGTGATGGCATAATCTGGATTGAGAATGCAGTAAGGAGCAGGTTCTCTATCAAGACAGAAAGAGGATTCTACTTCATTCTCCGATTCTAACACAACCAACTCAGGTTTAGGACGGGGTTTTGGTGTGTAGTTGCAGTCACATAACAATTGTTCTAATGACTCATAATTTGGAGGTTCTGATATGGTAGGATTATTTTGAGTGGGGGACGAAATTGGTTCATAGTTTGAGTGAGGAGGAGGTTGAGAAATGGAGATATTTGTATGAGGGGGAAGGAGAGTTTGAAGGGGTTGGACATCAAGAATGGTTTCAGAATGAGGATGGTCAGAAACAACATTTGTTTTGGGTGAAGAAGGAGGAGTAAGAACTTGGGTGTTTGAAGGTGATATGGTGGAGGCTATTTCTGGTTGAATATCTGGTTGAGAAGGATCAGGAGCTTCTGTTGGTACAGATTTGAACTTAAAAAAGAAGTAGAGTTAGGTTCAGAAATAAGAATACCTGAAGTGATCTTCTTCTGAGGCCTCTCAGAGTCAGCTTCCAAATCCTTTCGCTTCTTCTTCTCATAAACTGCCTTCACCTTTTGAAGAGCAATTTCACACCTTCTGGCAGCTTCCTTATCTTATTCTTCTTTGTTCACAACTTCTTGATGCACTTCTTCTTCAACAACTTTCTTTTTCTTTTTCTTATTCTTCTTCTTCTTCTTCTTCTTTTTCTTCTTCTTCTCTACATCCTTCTCATCAAAATTCTCATTATCTTCTTTCTTAGACTTCTTCTTTTTCTTCTTTTTCTCAGCATCTTCTTGTTCTTCTCTTTCATTTTCAACAACAACAGGTTCATCAACTTCAACAGCAACTTCTTCTTGATTACTCTTCTCTTGACAGATAGAAGGAAGATCTAGCTTGCACTTTGTTCTTCTTTCGTGACGATGAGCAGCTTCAGGGACAACTTCTGATACATCTTTTGATACTCCAGCCTTGGAAGTAGAAGGCCTTTGACGACTTACTCTAGTAGGAGCATCAGTAGCACTACCCTTCTTGAGAACATTACAATAATTAACCTCAACTTCTGATAATTCTTTTATAAAAAACGTTTCAAACTCAGCTAGAACAGGACCTCTTCTTCTTCTGATTCCTGGAATAGGTTGAGGAGCACGTTCAACAGCTCGAATATGATTCATCTTCCTCAAGGTGTTTGCATTCAAGACGCTTCCAGTGATAGTGACAAGATCCTTGATGACTCCATCAGATTCCAGTTTTTCAACCATCTTGGTTTGAACCAGAACATTGGTAATGATTCTTCCAAAAGAAATAACATTTCCTTTCTTAGTTCTGTTCTCATCTCTAGTATCTCTTACAGGATTCCACATATGATTGAAAATGATGTAAGGAGCATCAACCTTCTTATGAGTACCAATACAATACATGATGTATTGTTGGTCTTTGTTTATGAAGTTAGGTGAACAGGTTGATTTTCTGTGATAGAAGCATCCTATAAGAATCTTTGTTCACACTTTGTAAATATCCTTCAAATCCTTCACATTCTTGGTTTTCGTCACATCTGGGTATAGTTGAGGAAGAACATCGGTCCAGTTTGCTCACGAGAAAGTTCAAAAGCACCAACAAGTTCTTTCAAATCAAACAAAATTCTCAAAGTATCTTCAGTGATAGCAAAGAACCTTCCATGAACAAACTATACAATTGCTTTGGGAATGACGAAAGCATAAGCCTAGAACTCTTTTACCAAGTCAGGATAGACTGGTCCACAGAATTCACGAAACAACGACGACCATTCTTGAGAGACCATATTGTCTTTGATATGAAACTCATGTTCTTCAAGATTATCAACGTCAACTATCAACTCAGAAATCACTTCTAACTCATCCCGAGGAATCGAGCAAGTGACTGGAGGGAAAATAGTTGTTCTTCTTCTTGTTGATGTTGTTGAGGAGGAGATGAAGAATCACCAATATGTGATGAAGAAGCATCCATATTCACACAACTGAGATTTCTAGGTCTCTTTCTTTTAGGGTAAGAAAATAGGGCAAAAAGGTTGCAGAAGTGCATAAACAGGAGAGAGAGAAAGAATGCGTAAAAGAGAAAATGGTATGATGAGAGGAGTACATATAGAGACGGATTTGTAAAAGAATGCAATGAAATTATGAGAATGAACAGTTACAGAATCAAGAAAATCAAATGCATTTAATGATGAATGACGTTAGGTGGGATAACGTGAAATTTGAAATGATTTGCACAGTTACCTAGGGCGGCGTCTCATCAGTTGCACGCATGCTTGTCCAAATAGAGTGAACACATGTTCATCTTCTGGAGAGGCTGTGACAGTTGTTTTGCTTTGAATTTAGATTCTGAAAGAGTTAAAACTTTTCATCTTCTCATTCTGATCATTAATCCGTATTGACATTCTTCAGAAAGGATCTTGTTCTCATAGGATCTTCTTTCTTTCCAAGAATGACATCTTCTGTGTGAGCAGAGTTGAGTCTAGAAGATCTTCTGATAGTTGGTTCTTCAGAAATTGTAAGATTCTCTAAAGAAGCAGCAACTAGATCTTCTGATGCTTTGCTTCTGGGTTTTTCAGCTTCTGAAATTGAGACTTCAATATCTGCAAAATTCTCAAACTGCTTTGGCTTTTCAAGACCAAGCTTATCATCAAATCTGATATTGATTGATTCTTCAACAATCAATGTTTCAGTATTGTATACTCTGTAGCCTTTTAAGCGATCAGAATATCCAAGAAGGAAACACTTTTGTGCCTTAGAATCAAACTTACTCAGATGATCCTTAGTGTTCAGAATATAACAAATACATCCAAAAGGATGAAAATATGAAATGTTGGGCTTTCTTTTCTTCCACAATTCATAAGGAGTCTTATTAAGAATAGGTCTTATAGATATTCTATTATGAATATAACATGTAGTATTTATTGCTTCTGCCCAGAAATGCTTAGCCATATTGGTTTCATTAATCATGGTTCTGGCCATTTCTTGTAGATTATATTCTTTCTCTCTACAACTCCATTTTGCTGTGGAGTTCTAGGGCAAGAGAAATCATGGGCAATACCATTTTCTTTGAAATAAATCTCAAAGAATCTGTTCTCAAATTCCCCACCATGATCACTTCTGACCTTTATGATTTTACACTCTTTCTCATATTGAATCTGAGTGCAAAAGTCAAAGAACACTGAATGAGACTCATCCTTGTGTTTCAAGAACTTTACCCATGTCCAACAACTATAATCATTTACGATGACTAATCCATATTTCTTCCCTCTGACAGATGCTGTTTTGACTGGGCCAAACAGATCAATGTGCAGAAGTTCTAGCGACCTAGAGGAAGAGACAACATTCTTAGATTTGAATGCAGGTTTCGAGAACTTCCCCTTCTGACATGCTCCGCAAAGAGCATCTAATTTATATTTCAGATTTGGGAGCCCTCTGACCAGATTTAGTTTGTTAATCTGAGAAATCTCTCTCAAACTAGCATGGCCTAATCTTCTGTGCCAGACCCATTGCTCTTCGCTAACTGATCGGAAAAATAGCAAGTGTACTATTTTTGCCTCTGTAGTAATAATAGGGGAAATTCACTGAATGTCGGTCTCAAGGACTGCGTAGGAAATACAGATTCTTAAAATATGATTCAATTGAACAAAAACTAATATTTTGGTTTTTGTGGATTAAATCCTTGCAAAGAAAAAATAATGAGAAAATAAACAAAAACAAAAACAAAATTTTAGTTGACGAGCAACAAAATTTCAATTGAACTAAAATCAAAACTCTATATTTTGGCAGTCCCCGGCAACGGCGCCAAAAACTTGATCGGTAAAATAGCAAGTGTACTATTTTGCCTCTGTAGTAATAATTGGGAAATTCCCTGAATGTCGATTTCAAGGACTGCACGTTAATATCGAGTTTCAATAGTGGTTCAATTAAACAAAAACTATATTTGGAGTTTTGATTTGCAATTATAAATTAACAATAAATAAAAAATGACAGAAAATTGACTAAGTGGTTTTAACAAATATGAGAGCATGCTAGGGTAAAGTGTATAATTTTCCGTGTAATAACCTTTAATTACCGCCCTTTAGATTATTTTCCCCTAAGTCCTTAGTTGGAAAACCTTTGAACATTCATCCTAAATCCTAAGTCCTTAGAGAATTATGATGAAATCAAGCCTTTATGTTATCAAGAGTTAATCGGTAACTATAGGGTATCCCTAGTCCTAGGTGATATCTACTATAGTCTAATCGTACAAAAACCTTAACAACCACTGTCCAGCTGGTTGTTAACCGTAAATCATTCTTGTTGGTCCGACAAAGAAAGCATAAGAACCTTGTACAATTAAATTAAATAAGAAAACAAATCTATTGATGAACTCAGAAATACAAAATCATTACATAATCAAATCAGGGACACCCCGTGGCATTAGGGTTTAGTTACTCATATTGCTCAAAGAAAACAAAATATAAAATAGAGACATTACATGAATTGAGACGAAAGTTGATCTTCAATCGCTTCCGTTCATGAAAACCTTCTTCTCTCCCAAACCCTTGTTTTCTCCAATCTTCAATTGTGTCTTCTCCTGGCAAAAAATTCCTCTAATTCATCGTTAAAACTCTTCTAAATAGTGCAGACTCACTTAGGTTGGTTGGAAGTACCCAAAATTCCCATTGGTTCAACACTTAATAAAAAATCACAAAAATGAGCAAAATCGGCGTTTTAGCCAACACTGTCCGTGTCAGGCAACACGGGTGGCCGTGTTGGCCCTCTGAACTTAAATTCTCGAAATCACTACCAGAACTGCTGACACGGGTGCCCGTGTTAGGTAACACGGCCCGTGTCAGCCCTTAACTTCAGAATTTGGCTTTGAGTTCGTCAGCAAAGTTGTAGCCCTTTTCGTTAGCGAAATTTTGCCACCGGAACCGCGTCATTCCGAATTACGAAGCTCTAGTTATAATCAAAATACTACACGCCTGTCACGATGAGAAACATGCTGAAAATTTCTAGATCTCACACTTGCTAACACGAGCCGTGTCACCCCCCGTGACTTTCATCTCTTTTGCATTTTCTTGGCCACGCTTCATCCTAACACGGCCAATTTCAGGTGACATAAGTGGTCGTGTCAGACCTCATCTAGCTTGATTTTCACTTCCTTCGAAACTCCCTTTTTTGTACTTTTTCGCATTGATTTGTCTCGATTTATTCCTTTGAGCCTGCAAATAGTAAAATACACAACCAAAGCATAAAATGTAGAAGAATGAAGTAAAACACTTGACAATATAAAGCAAAAACGACCAATATCAACAGTAAATACATGTGTAAAAACCACTGATCAAACTCCCCCAAACTTAAACTGTTGCTTCACCTCAAGCGACAATTACAAGAGAAAATGACCTTCCAGGCACACCGGTGTTCATACGTGAGATATCAGTTTGCATTGATCAAGAAACAGTTGGTCCAGTATTCACATGACGCGACGAGTTTCTGCTACAACATTAAACCTTAATCTCCCCTTTCAGATACCTCCCCAACTATGCTTTGCACTTAAGTCTCTTTCCGATTTTCCTCCTCTTTCATTCGGACAATCACATTAAGGCACTGCATTTCTTATAATGATCATCACATGCATGAGACGAATCAAGGCTTTTTATTTTCTTTTTCTGGCACCAAACGAGCAATATTTGCTACTTTTAATTACCAATGAAATTTTCAAACTTTGTAGTTATATATTGTCCTTTTTGGACGACGTTTGGGGATCAACCTCCTTTGGGCTGAATAACCGGGTATGGGTTACCCAACTTAGCGAGCCGGTTGCCTTTTACCGCCTTTTAATCATCCGGTGCCAACGTTATCAATTTTTTTCTCAACCAGTCATCATGCATGTGAATCTGAATTATGCCAGACTGTATCAATAAACTACTCGAGGAGTACTTCTCAGGAGACAAGTACTATGGTGCAAATCTACATGTTAGACTCGTATTTCTTTTAAGGAATCAATGGTGTTTAAACAAACCTCTTCTTGTCACATTATTCCAAACTTCCTGTCCTCAAACAATCTTCCCTTCATCTCTATATACTATTCCCGATTGCTCTTTAAGATCAAAACTCTTCAACAAAAATTAAAACTTCGGTCAAAATTTGGGAAGAACTAAATGTTTGGTTTTACACATCATAACAAAAACATAAAAATAAAAATGCAAGAGTAAATCCTCCCCCAAACTTGAACTAAACATTGGCCCCAATGTTTCAGAACAAGCCCGAGAGGGGTGACTCACAGAGGGTAGTTCAACTCTAACTGCAGCTTCCTAGCATTCACCAGAAAGTCCCCCTTTTTATTTCCTGAAACAAAAAACAAGCAAACACAAAACGAAAAATAAGTTGTTAAGAGCATGGGTTGCCTCCCACGAAGCGCTTCGTTTAACGTCGCATGGCTCGACGATCCATTCCCCTTGTTAGGGTGGCATATATGACACAAAGAACACATCATCTTTTTTCTTTCTTTTGTTTGGTAGCAATCCCATGAACTTAAAGTATTGATGATGTTGCTGCCAAATCCATTTTAGCTTGATTTTATTGAACAAGGCATAAATGTCTTCTAGTACTTTGTCAATTTCTTGTCTTTCATCTGCCTTGTTGTAAAAATAGTTTTTGGGGATACTCTCTTGTTGAAGATTTTCTTGTTGGATGACCACATCTTCACAAATTATTAAATTTGTGGTTTTATCCAAAACTTGATCATCTTCAAGTTTCCTTATTTCTTCTTCCCCATATTACTTTTTTACCTCAAATTCTTCTATTCTTACTGCACCATCTTCATCTGATATTATGCATTTTTCTTCTGGTTCCACATATTCTTCTTCCAACTCTAACTTTCTCCAAATAAACCTATCTGGATAAATGTTAGCTTCCTTACATTCATTCATAAGGATTCTTACCTTTCTCTTATATGCTTTAAAAATTTTAGTCGCCTCTTCCAAGGTGACTCCTGAATCAGGCGACCAACATGCAGGAGATACAGGTGGCAATGTATCAAAACAATACATAGCTACAAAACTCAGACAATTTGTTAGTAGAAAAGTATAGAAGAATTCATGAAGCAAAAATAATCAGACTTTTTTTTTTATGATAAAAACAAATTCAAATAAACAAAAACAAAAACAAAATTTTAGTTGACGAGCAACAAAATTTCAATTGAACTAAAATCAAAACTCTATATTTTGGCAGTCCCCGGCAACGGCGCCAAAAACTTGATCGGTAAAATACCAAGTGTACTATTTTGCCTCTGTAGTAATAATAGGGAAATTCCCTGAATGTCGATCTCAAGGACTGCACGTTAATATCGAGTTTCAATAGTGGTTCAATTAAACAAAAACTATATTTGGAGTTTTGATTTGCAATTATAAATTAACAATAAATAAAAATGACAGAAAATTGACTAAGTGGTTTTAACAAATATGAGAGCATGTTAGGGTAAAGTGTATAATTTTCCGTGTAATAACCTTTAATTACCACCCTTTAGATTATTTTCCCCTAAGTCCTTAGTCGGAAAACCTTTGAACATTCATCCTAAATCCTAAGTCCTTAGAGAATTATGATGAAATCAAGCCTTTATGTTATCAAGAGTTAATCGGTAACTATAGGGTATCCCTAGTCCTAGGTGATATCTACTATAGTCTAATCGTACAAAAACCTTAACAACCAATGTCCAGCTGGTTGTTAACCAAAAATCATTCTTGTTGGTCCAACAAAGAAAGCATAAGAACCTTGTACAATTAAATTAAATAAGAAAACAAATCTATTGATGAACTCAGAAATTCAAAATCATTACATAATCAAATCAGGGACACTCCCTAGCATTAGGGTTTAGTAACTCATATTGTTAAAAGAAAACAAAATATAAAATAGAGACATTGCAAGAATTGAGATGAAAGTTGATCTTCAATCGCTTACGTTCATGAAAACCTTATTCTCTCCCAAACCCTTGTTTTCTCCAATCTTCAATTGTGTCTTCTCCTGGCCAAAAAGTCCTCTAATTCATCGTTAAAACTCTTCTAAATAGTGCAGACTCACTTAGGTTGGTTGGAAGTACCCAAAATTCCCATTGGTTCAACACTTAATAAAAAATCACATAAATCAGCAAAATCAGCGTTTTAGCCAACACTGTCCGTGTCAGGCAACACGGGTGGCCGTGTTGGCCCTGTGAACTTAAATTCTCGAAATCACTACCAGAACTGCTGACACGGGTGCCCGTGTTAGGTAACACGGCCCGTGTCAGCCCTTAACTTCAGAATTTGGCTTTGAGTTCTTCAGCAAAGTTGTAGCCCTTTTCGTTAGCGAAATTTTGCCAACGGAACTGCGTCATTCCGAGTTACGAAGCTCTAGTTATAATAAAAATACTACACGCCTGTCACGATGAGTAACATGCTGAAAATTTCTAGATCTCACACTTGCTAACACGAGCCGTGTCACCCCCGTGACTTTCATCTTTTTTGCATTTTCTTGGCCACGCTTCATCCTAAGACGGCCAATTTCAGGTGACACAGGTGGTCGTGTCATACCTCATGTAGCTTGATTTTAACTTCCTTCGAAACTCCCCTTTTTGTACTTTTTCGCACTGATTTGTCTCGATTTATTCCTTTGAGCCTGAAAATAGTAAAATACACAACCAAAGCATAAAATGTAGAAGAATAAAGTAAAAAACTTAACAATATAAAGCAAAGACGACTAAAATCAACAGTAAATAAATGTGTAAAAACCATTGATCAGTCTTCCAACCTAATTCCTAAGTCCTTAGGAATCTAAATTGAAACCAAGCCTTTATTTTATCAAGATTATATGGTGATTATACGGTATCCCTAGTCCTAGGTGATATCTACTATAATCAAATTATGCACAAACCCTAACAACTCCAGTCCTGTATTGTTAGCCGTAGATTAATCCTTATTTGACTGATAAAGAAAACATTAAGAACATTGCATAATTAAAATGAATAACATAAACCAATGTATTGATGAAATCAAGAATTCAGAGTTATTACATAAACCAAATCAGGACCACCCACCTAGCATTGGGGGGTTTAGCCTATCATAATATTCAAGAAAGACATAATAAAGAATGTAGACATTACTCAAAAATAATGGTGACATTTATCTTCAATGGTGGAAACCCTTGAATCCCTCCGTCTCCAAAACTCTTGATGAAGCTATCTTCTCTCCTCTGTAATTTTCTATCGTATGATGCAAAAGTCCCAAAATAATTCTCTCATACTCAACTAAATAGTATAGGTACAAATCTCAGCCAAGTGGAATGTCTAAAGTTCCCCCAAAGTGGAGATTTAGTGAAAAAGCCCTAAAATTGGAAGTTTTCACGCTCTTAGCAACACTGGCTGTGCTGCTCTTATGTGATTTTTATTTTTGCTCCCAGCAGTCCTGACACGGGCTGTGCTCAGCCACACGGCCGGCCGTGTTGTCCCCCTGGATTTTGTATGGAGAAGAGTCGTTCCTCTGACACGGGTCATGCTTGGAAGCACGGGCGGCCGTGTTGGCTCCCTGGATTTTGTATGGCATTTTCTTTGAAACCTGACACGGGATGTGTGCTGAAACACTGGCCGTGTTAGACCCCAGAACCTTGAATTTTCATCTTTCTCTTGCTTCTCCTTCCTTCATGGTTGCTTCGACATTTAAGATGACTTGTTCAAAGCTGAAACTTGTACACAACTAACCAAACAACATCAAAAGAATCTAAATAACTTAAATTAAAACATAATGCAAAGTAAACATAAAAAGAAATCAAACATGAGATATTTAAACAAAACACTAAAACAATGATCAAAGTGTTACTGAATCGATAGATTTAGACCGAATACATGACGGAAATTAAGTAGAAATGGTAACCGATCACTAACAGACATAAGGCAAGTCACCATCTGATTCTTAAGATCAGAAAGATCAATCTTATAAATGTTGTTCTTTCTTTTGCCTGTAAATAGGATTGAGCCATCCTTCTGACTTACAGCCTTACAAGAATTTTGATTGAAGATAATGTCATAACCATTGTCACTTAATTGACTTATGGACAAAAGGTTATGAGCTAATCCATCTACAAGAAGTACATTAGTTATTGAAGGAGATTTACCAATACTTATGGTTCTTGAGCAAATTATCTTGCCTTTCTGATCTCCTCCAAACTTGAGTTCTCCAGCGGGCTTAAGCACCAGGTCTTGGAACATAGACCTTTTTCTCGTCATGTGCCGCGAGCACCCAGAGTCCAGGTACCATGACATGTTGTGCTTTATCTTCTTTGCAGCCAAGGATATCTGCAATAGAAATTATCTTCTCCTTAGGTACCCACAATTTCTTGGGTCATTTCTTGTTAGATTTCCTCAAGTTCAATCAGAACTTGGGTTTAGCATTATAAACAATAGGAGGAACAACATGATAATTCTTAGGTTGAGCAACATGATATTTTCTAGGTTGTGTCACATGTTTGTTAGTGTGTGCAACATGAAAACTATGAGCATGTGATGTGAGCCTAATATCATGTGAGTGGCCATACTTGAACTGATCATACAATGGCTTGTATGTGATTTTCATATCATCTACAAGTTCAAGTTTGTATGGGGTTTGACCCTCATAGTCAATGCCAAATCTCTTGTTTCCAGAAACAGCATATATCATAGAAGCAAGATGACTTCTACCAGTACATCTAGATAAGAATTTCATGAAACTCAAGTCATATTCTTTAAGAATATCGTTCAGGCTTGGAATAGAACTTTCTAAACCAGAAGATGACTCAGCATCTTTGGATAGTTTTAAAACTTTTTCTCTAAGTTCAGAATTTTCTACCTCGAGGTTCTTAGTTTCAGATACAAAGAGCTTTCTCAGCTTCTTGTACTTGATACTAAGCTTAGCCTTGATTTCAAGAATTTCTTCTAAACTGGAAGCTAGCTCGTCTCTAGAAAGTTCAGAAAATACCTCTTCAGAATCTGATTCTGATTCTGATGTAGATTATGATCCATCATCAACTGTGGCCATAAGCACAATGTTTGCCTGCTCACCTTCAGAGTCTGATTCTGATTCTGATGAATCTGAATCATCCCAAGTTTCCATAAGACCTTTCTTCTTATGAAACTTCTTCTTGGGCTTCTCCTTTTGAAGCTTTGGACATTCACTCTTGTAGTGCCCAGGCTCATTGCACTCGAAACAAGTGACCTTCTTCTTGTCAAATCTTCTGCTTCCAGACGATTCTCCTCTTTCAGGCTTCTTAGAACTTCTGAAGTTCTTGAACTTCCTTTGTTTGCTCTTCCAGAGTTGGTTTACCCTTTTGGAGATCATGGACAGTTCATCTTCTTCTTCTTCTTCTTCTTCTGATTCTTCAGAATCTTCTTCTTCTGCCTGAAATGCGTTAGTATATTTTTTATAATTATATTTTAATGCAATAGACTTACCTTTCTTCTGAGGTTCATTATCATCTAGCTCAATTTCATTACTCCTCAGAGCACTGATTAATTCTTCAAGAGAGACTTCATTCAGGTTCTTGGCAATTTTGAAAGCAGTCACCATTGAACCCCATCTTCTTGGCAAGCTTCTGATGATCTTCTTGACATGATCAGCATTTGTGTATCCCTTGTGAAGAACTCTTAATCCAACAGTTAGAGTTTGAAATCTTGAGAACATTGTTTCAATGTTTTCATCATCCTCCATCTTGAAGGCTTCATATTTATGGATCAAGGCAAGAGCTTTGGTATCCTTAACTTGGGCATTTCCTTCATGAGTCATTTTTAATGATTCATATATATCATGGGCAGTTTCCCTGTTAGATATCTTCTCATACTCAGAATGAGAGATAGCATTCAGCAAAACAGTCTTAGACTTGTAATGATTTTGAATTGCTTCTTTTGATCATCACTCATTTCTTGTCTTGTCAGCTTTACTCCATTAGCTTTCACTGGATGTTTGTAACCATCCACCAGAAGATCCCATAAGTCACCATCTAAACCAAGAAAGTAACTTTCGAGTCTATCTTTCCAATATTCAAAGTTTTCACCATCGAATACTGGTGGTCTAGTGTAGCCATTGTTTCCATTTCCATTATATTGCTCACCAGAGCCAGATGTAGATGTAGTAGGAGGAGGAATACCATCAACCATCTTGACTTAGCGTTTTTCTCTTCCTGAATCTTTTCTAACACGGTTAAGTGCTTGAACCTTAGAACCAGGCTTTGATACCAATTGAAGGATAGAAAAACACTTAGAAAGGGGGGGTTTGAATAAGTGTAACTTTAAAAACTCTTAAGATAAAAACAATTGCACAATGATTTTTATCCTGGTTCGTTGTTAACGAAACTACTCCAGTCCACACCCTTAGAGTAATTTACCTCACCTGAGGATTTAATCCACTAATCAACCTTGATTACAATGGCTTTCCACTTAGATACCTTCTAAGTCTTCTAGAGTATTCTGATCAAAACTTGATCACTCTAGGAAATCAATGCTTAGATACCTTCTAAGACTTCTGGAGATTCTGATCACAACTTGATCTCTCTAGTTCCTTTTACAAATGAATGTAAACAAATTCTTATAAGAGTATTACAATGCATCTTAATAAGCTATAATCAGAACTGTGGTATTCCTCTTAAGTTCTAAGCTGAATCTCACTAAGATATTATAAAAGTAACATGAGGTTGAAGATGAAGTTTGATAGCTTTAAAATTTGATAGCGTTTCTGTATTTTGCGTGAAAGTATTGTATTGAGCTTCTCATCAGAACTTCTATTTATAGGCGTTATGAGAAGATGACCGTTGTGAGCAGTTAATGTGTTGCGTGTTCCGTATAGCCTTGCATTTAATGTTTCACTCTTTTGTCAACTACCTCGAGCCTTGCTTTTCCTGCTGTTATACCCCAAAATTTGCCCGCATCTTTTTTCAAGAAAACTCCAATCTGAAAATTAAGAGTCTCATATAGTCATGGATTTTTTTCAACAAATATCCTGACATATGAAATATTTAGTTTTTAGAATTTTTTCTTATACAGTAATTTGGCTTGCAGTTGAATTTATTCTTACACAAACGCCAAATACTGTTTATTACTTCACACATGCTATTTATTTATTTACAGATAAATAGTACTGACACAATTGGTACAGAGTTAAATATTTTTGCAGGCGCAGAATCAGGAAACTCAGACTCTACTGGTAACAAGTAGATTATTATTATCTTTTGTTTCCCACTAATTTTTGTACTATATTCCATTATTTTCAAAAATCTTTTCAAATCTCTTTTTCAAAAATCAAATCTCTCTTTTTCCCAACACTAACTCCACTTTCTTTCAAATCTTATTTCCACTCAAATTTTCCTTTTGTACGGAATCACATCATTCCCCAACGTCTCTATCCTTCTTTCCACTCTATAAATACCTCTCATTGTTTCATAAAAATCTCACATCAAATTCTAATTCATCTCTCAAATTTCTACTTCATAATCCTTCCTTTCTTCCTCCCCGACAAAATGGCAAAGCGGTGGGAAACGTGTTTTCTTATGGTCATCACCATTGCTACGGTGATCATGTCTTTCTTCTGTCTACATAGCCCGGAACACTGTGGACCTGGGATGCTTATTCTCCCAATCATCTACATGTTACTATTTGTAGCATGGGTTATCAATCGTCATTCTTAAAATTTGCCGTATTTCTTATTTCTTAAATGTACCGTTTATTCGTCGTACCGTTCAATATAGTATGTAATATTTGTACTGTCAGTATTAAATGTTGTACTATTTGTCATAATATTGCTTAATTACTCAGATAATATTTTGTGTGTTTTCTGCCAGTCAAATATTCATTTTTCTGTGCATTAAATGATTTTCAGGGTTATTATCGGTAATTTTGCTCGCGTACAGTAAATATTAGTTATTTATTATGTCTGTGTTTTTTTTAACAAGTCATGTAAATAAACTTTCATTTTTCACATAAAACAAAAACAAAAACAACAAAAAAGAAAATTAACTTTGACTGTTGATTTTTCACTCTAACTGCTACGTCAATACCTGAACAGTCAGTTGACAGCCAAACTGCTGGCAGTACAATTCTCAGTGTTTTGTACCATCAATCAAATCAATCTTTCACAATTCAAAATTCCAAGATTTTTGTTCTAGAAGTCTTATGAATATCACGCGATTAGCAGAGACTCAACACTGCACAAAAATCAGGTACGCTTAATTGTCTCCTACACAAACAGTCCCTGACTAGGGTTTTCTTGTTTTTACAGGAGAAACAAGCTTTTGAGACCTCAAATGGATTTCATGCACATCCATATATCTCAAAGTATCATCATACAAATTTTCAAACTTCAATTCACTCAGACGCACCGTCAGCAGCTCAAACAGTCAACAGACGACCCGTTTGACCAAAAAAGTCAACAGACAGTCAAAAATGAAATTTTTTGTCAAAGTCCATATTTTGTCAAAGGATTCATCATTTGATCATTGGATGATCATAATTCATCAAGGAAAGATCAAAAATCAACAAAACCCTAAGATTCAAAATTAGGGTTTTTGCCTGAAAAGTCAACTCAAATTTGACTGGTCATAACTCTCTCATCCTTCATCCAAAAAATTCAAACCAAAGCTCATGTTGAAGGAAATTCAATTATCTTTCACATGCAATTGATCCCATGGTCATTGCATTCACCATTTGAAAAATATGACCAAAGACATTACAGGTCATTTTCAAATTCAACAAAAAGACACTTTTTTCAAAAGGACACACAAGGAGCATCAAAAATCATTTTGACATGAGACCAAAGGAATTGGTTAGAGGACTCTTTGAGGTTTCCAAAAAGTGCAAGATCTCCTTCATATGACAAAAATTGAGGGATTTACACCTTGTTAAAGTTGGCTAAATTTTGGGAAAATGCATGAAATCAACATTGCTCAAAAATGTATTTTTTCCAAATGGGGCCAAGTTTTCATGGTTCAAACATCATTTCCATAATATTATGGGCCTCCCACGACCAAGACAAGGCCCAAACCTTTTTTTATCCATTTTTTGCTTAATTTTATCTTATTTTAAGATTAAATTAAAAGGAAAATGAATGGATAATGGGTAGCTTACAATCCAAGCATGACTCACCCAAGGAATCTCTGATTTTATGCAGAGAATTGAAGAGCAAGGCAAGAGCATTGAAGAGAAGAAGACTTGGTCAATAATTCAAAGGTTTTTAATATAAAAAAAATCAAGAATTCCACAAAGGCAACTAGATGCTTCTTGGCTTCAATTCTAAGCACAACATAGTCTATATAAAGGCTATAACACTTCACAATCAAGAGAGACAGAGATGAGAACCTAAGCATAGTGTGTAACATACTTGTAATCACTTGTTTTCTTTCAAGGAAATTTAAAATTCGAATTTTAATTTCCAGCTTGTTTCAATTCAAACTAAACACTTAAACATCATCCTCAAGTATCATTGAATGTGTCTCAATCAATTGCAAGCTCTGAAACCTCACAAATCGAGCTACACAAGCCACGGTTTGTTCAAACTAAAATCAACTTGTATCTCATAACACACGCATATTTAGCAAGATGTAGACATATATTTGGATTTGGTTTGAGGTGTAGATCATTTCTGGAAACTTAATTGAAGTTTGGACACCTATACGAGGAACCACCATTTTAGGGTTCTTACTTTCAAATTTAGGGTTTTATGATCCATGCAAAATTACAAGTTCTAAATAGCACCATTAAACTCGCGTGAACAATATGAACTTAACCATGGCATCGCGCCAAATTTATACTCATGTTTGCTTGTATTCGCTATTATCACCAGGTGTAAAAGATTGGAGTTTTTACACCACCTGCAAATGAACGGTGTAAAAGCCCATCTGAAGGTTGAAGATGATGCGTGGCGTCCTCTGATTGGCTGGGAGGCGCACGCGTGATTTTTTAAACTGACCTTGGATTCAGTGTTTTGCAGGTGTTCCACGTGCTATGGTCCCTCATGCTTTCCACCATCTGATCCATCCATCTCCTAATCCAACGCGCCAGATCATGCAGCTACATCATGTTCCCTCACATGCATACCACATCTGATTAGTATCCTTTTATTTTCTATTTTTATTTTAATTTCTTTGTTAAATTAATTAAAAATAGTTTCAAAAATCCAAAAAATACACAAAAAATATTTTTAGACTTTTAAAATAATATATTATTTTCTGAAATAAAAATACTTTATTTTTCTTCATAATTCCAATATTTTGCATAGTTAATTAGTATATATTTATATATTTTCTTTTTAATTATTCTTAACCAATCAAAAATCATAAAAAAATTGTTCTTTATATTAAATATTGTTTATATATTATAAACTAATTTTGTACATATTTAGGATAATTTTCTCTTTAAGTCTAATTATTTGTATAATTATTTGCATAATTATGTCTTAATTAACTTAATAAATTTCAAATCAATTTCAAAAATTCCAAAAAAATTAGTTTTGTTTTAAAATTAATTAACAAGCATTTTGAACATATTTTGAACTTAATTTTTAGGTTTAAAATTTATTTTCATCTTTTCCCTCATTTTATTTTAATTAATCATGCCTTAATTTTAATTAAAATCAATCATAAAAAATCCAAAAACATGCCTTTTATTTTTTTTGCAATTTAAATTCCTAGATAAATGTATAGGATGTCAAAATCATGTAAATAGGCTAGTTTACATTTCCTGCACAATCGATGTAATAGCGTAGATTTACTTTCCGCACTTTACATTTCCGCATTTTAATTTCCAGCAAATATAAACTGCGTGTATGTCAAAGATAAAATTGAACCGTTAGATCACTAACTTCAAAGATAAAATATCTGAATACAAACACAATCACACTTGCACCTCTTAAGGTAATCCCTTCTCATTCTTTTCAAAATCAAAGTCAAAATTCCACTGTTTCGAGTACAAAATCGAACCTTTTGTTTGTATCCGGTGAAAGGATAGATTTTTAAAGGAAATAAGGATAAAGACCTTACAACTCAGGGTAGACCTCCTAGTTTGCTTGCTCAAATCAAAACAAACAAAATTCTCATACACTGTTGTTTTTCAAAACAAAACTTTCCAAAAAGACAATATTTTGTATACATCCAAACACGGATCATTACAAAGTTAACGTTCTTTTCAAAACATCTTTCGAAAGATAAACAAAAATTTTTGTATACATCCGCACAAGGATCATTACAGATTCAATTTACAAAGGTATTTGAAACCACATATGAGCATTCTAAAGCAATTGAAAAGTGATCGAAAAACAAGTGAGCTAAGCAAACTTAAGAGCCCATGGATAACCATGGATACAAAGGGTGCTAACACCTTCCCTTTGTATAACCTACCCCCTTACCCAGAATTTCTTAAAGGTCTTTTTTCTGTTTCTTTTATAAACCTTTCCTTAATTGGATAAAATAAAAGGTCGGTGGCGACTCTGTGAATTTTCAAAAAAATGCGAAAGCATAAGCGATAAAAAAGAGTCAGTTCACGTATCTCTCACGCTCAGAGGTATGGCCCGAGAAAAAACGGAGGTCCACACCTGCTTTAACTTACTTTGCCTTTAATAGCTTCTAACGTTCCTTTTGTCAGTCAGCGTAGCCTGTCATCTTGTACTTGCTTCTGATCTGATCTTTGTAGATACAACGTTTGTATATCAGAGTCATTCAGCTTGGTGCAGCGCATCTTCTTGTCTTCTGACCTTGAAGAGCTTCTAGCGTGATACCATAAGAACTTTAGTGCTTCTGCTTCTGAACTCAAGTTCTTCTGATGCTTCATAGACCATGTTCTGATTCTGCTTGACCATCTTCTGATGTCTTGCGAGAGCATGTTCTGATGTTGCATACTTGAACCTTCTGAGTCAGTGCTTCTTGCGCTGAATTGTGCATACTCTATATATATTTCCTGATATGGAAAATGCATAGGATTAGAGTACCACATTGTCTTATACAAAATTCATATATAATGTTATCATCAAAACTAAGAATATTGATCAGAACATTTCTTGTTCTAACAAGCCCTGCACATTTCTGTACAATGCGGGGAAAGCTCACCTATCTAGGGTTCTAATTGACACAGGTTCGTTACTAAACGTGATGCCAAAAACAACCCTTGAAAAGATAGCCCTGGAAGGTTTTGTTGTCAGACCAAGCCGTCTAGTAGTCAAAGCCTTTGATGGATCATAGAGTCCAGTTTTTGGGGAAGTAGACTCACCGGTTGTAGTTGGTCCTCATACCTTCTGTATCAACTTCCAAGTAATGGAGATAGAACCAGCTTACACATGCCTACTAGGCCGTCCTTGGATTCACGCAGCTGGGGCAGTCACATCCACTCTTCATCAGAAGATAAAGTTTATTGATGGAAACTCCATAGTAACCGTCAATGGAGAGGAAGATATATTTGTCAGCAACTTGGATTCATACAAATACATTGAGGCTGGAGAAGGGGAATTAGAAACCGCGTTCTAGGCGTTAGAGATTGCAACTGCAGTCACACTACCCGTGGAGAAAATACGAAGGGCGGTAACATCTTGGAGAAAACTACAAGACATGGATATGGAAGGCTGAGGCAAGGTGCCGAAAATCCTGGAGACGAAGGATCGCTTGGGCCAAGGTGCCGAGAATCCTGGAGACGATTCCCCCCCATTCGAATGAGAAATGTTAATTTGAGATTAACAAAACATAATAAAGATGAAATGAATCTATATAAAGTAGCTATGTAAAAAAACACATAAAAATGCAATAGTCATTCATATCATAGGTCATTCGATAAGGATAGGTTGTTAGTGATATACAATTGTTATTATAAAATCACTAATAACTGAAAATATTTAAATAGAAATATTTAACAAATCAATAATATGATAAATTTAATATGTTTAATAACTATAAATATTTACAAGTATGAGTAATAAATATATATATTTACAAATATCACTGTTAAGGCTAAATTTTTATAATATATTTTGTTGTTTAAATAAAAAAAAGTATTGTGGTGATAGTATCCCGTGAAGATAGTGAGTTTATATTAATTAGAGATAAGTGTAAATGAGAGATAGTCCAACACCTATTAAATAATAGAAATTATCGACAATTAATTGGTTCTTCAAAATTTATGCATGCTTTGTTGTCAGATCTAACTGATTGTGTCGTATGTCACTTAATAAAGTATTTCGATTATATTTTCAACATTAAAGTAGAATGAATTTGTGTAAATGAAGTTATTATTTCCATTATCACTATTAGTATATTTTTATATTTTATATTTTATATTAACATGAAAGTTAAAGCTAAAAGAGATTATTAATATATAAAATAATCATATCAAAGAGCTTAATAGCTCTATCGATCAATAGCCGCAAACTTCACACCCCTCAAGTAAAATAAATTACTCAAAAAGCATTTAAAAACAAAAATAGGTTCAACATCTTCCCTAGCAACTGCAATTGTTCCTCTTGCCACGTCAAAAAGCAAATTCATCTTTTACTCATAGTGTGAACATCATGGATATAATCTCTTGATTAGAAAAGCACGACATTGATGCACTCCATTTGGTGACGCAAAGCATACGAATTTGAAATGTTGAAGGAATCCGGTTTGGGTCCAATGTTGGATTTTGAGCAAGTTGCCAACAGAATTTTACGAAATCTTTCAAATACCGTCCATTCGCGTAGCACGATGGATATCGTTAAAGCTCCCCATCCATTCTCTAATATCTGTTTTTTCACTTTGTCATTTAAGCAAATCATTAGAAACTGACATGTATCAATGCAACATAAATGACACATTGCATTCAGCAGTCACATAGCCCATAATTCTCATTCAGAAGCCAAAGTTAACCTTTGTCTATGAAAGTCAAATGATTACAATATAAATTCAACATCAACAGAAATTAAAATTACAACTTGAACAGTATAATCAACTACTATCAATAGTCTTCCAACTTCTTAGAAAAATCAATAACCATTGACATAATTTGAACATAAGATTAAATTACAATATGACATCTAATTATAAAAAAATGGCATTATTTAATAATTAGTGTGAGTTATGATTTTTTTAAATATTATATTTGTTGTTAATGAGGACATGTTTAATACTTGAGGGAAACTATCAATTAAAAATATAAAGGTAAGAAGTTCATTCTAAAATGTAAATACTTGAGGGAAACTTTTATCCTTTATGTACTTCGAAGAAACTAAGTAAGTTAATGTCTCCAATAAAATAACTTGTGTATCCTATAAGATTAACCATTTAAGCATTTAATATTAGTAGGTTTGTTTGGATGTAGTGTTTCTCCTCTAATTTAATACTAATTGAATCAATATCAAAATAGTTTCTAATTCTTAACCAATTTCTATTTTACTTAATTATTTGTCAACGAAAGTTAAGCTTTTTCTAATATATTAAATTCTGAAAAGTTCAAGTCCTAAATTCTGGAAGCAGTAAATGATTCTACAATAAATCTTTCATCCAAGTTCTCTAAGTAGTTTTCATCCTCTCAAAAGGACACGGACCGCAATTTAAAACCATGCGAAGAATATAACTTACTGGAAAATACAAATTGAATAGAATATAACTTACTGTTGGAAATTCTGCACAATCAAAATTCTCAATCTCACTTATACCACTAACACCATTGAGTATGTTTTGTAGAAGACATCCACTACAAAAAATGTTCTCTGCAGCGACGTGGATTACACGTCGCAACATGCAAAATCACGTGGCAAACAAAAAGTAGCGACGTGAGCATTTATGTCGCAGGAGCACGCGTGGCAACATTGTAGCGACGTGGAGACCACGTCAGAAAGTAGCGACGTGACTCCCACGTCGCAACAGGATTACATAGGAAACATCCCACTGCACACACAGCAGGTGTGGCAGGTGTGGGGAAGTGTGTTTGTTGACCAATGTAGCGACGTGTTTCCCACATCGCTACATTAAATGCTTTTTTTTTTAAAAAAAATTTATTCACGCTAGATTTGTTTTATTTTATATATTTTATATATTTTATATAATTAATTAATATATAATAAAATATAATATATAATAAAATATATATAATAAAATTTATATATAATAAAATTTATATAATAAAATCTATAAAATAAAATTTATATAATAAAATCTATAAAAACTAATTTATATAATAAATTTATATAAAATAAATTAATATAATAAACATTTTATAATAAATTCAATTAAATAAAATTAAAAATTTAAAACTAATATTTTAATGAATTAAAATGTAGAATATTTTACATTAAAAAAAATTTAAAACAAATAAAATACAAAATGTTTTTAAGAGGCATCATCCGGAAAATAGTTATCCGGATTAAAATCATCAGCCACCCCGTCATCCTCCGGCTCTTGAGGAGGAGCATTACTGTAATTTCCTCCTCCTTGCATAAACCGTCTCATCTGCTCCTCCATCTCAGCTTGCTTCTTCATAATGCCCTCCATCTGTCGCGCATGCTGCTCCTCCATATCAGACTGCTTCTTCCGCATCATCTCGATCTGGGCCTCACTTTCGCGTCTCGCCAATTGCCTTACTAATTCAGTTTGTTCCTGTGTCAGATTTGGTTGACGCGATCCACCCTCTCCATCCTGAACTCTTTGGAACAGATTACGGTCACCAGATCTATAGCTGGACGCCAAATTTCCAGCCCCAAAAAAGCAACCATTAGGCCCTTTATCTTTAATAACGTCACACCAAATGTAGTGATCAACATCCGCGTTAAGCGGCTCCCCCTCTGCTGGCATGAATTGAGGATTATTTTCCAGAAAAATGGCAAGTCGTCTATCATATTCTTCCTGCACAAATATTCAATAAAAAAATTAAGTTAAATATTTAAATGCATATTTAATGATACTAAATAAATATATACATATTATAAATTAAAATATATTAAAACGTTGCCACGTTATTTTCACGCCACAACTTATGATTTGCCACATGATTTTCACGTGGCAAATTATCAATTGCCACATGAAATTCACATCACAAACTTTGTATCAATATAAAAAAAATAAACAACGTAAATTTCACTTACAAGATACATCCTAGTGCGCTCGTCGACAACACCTCCCGATCTCCTTGTCCGGGTCCTCGAAATCAGCTCAGGCATCAATGGTCTTCTACCCAACTGCTTAGCCTAAATAATATAATTAAAAATAATTAGTAAATTATATTATGAATAAAGAAGTAACTTAAAAATTTTAAAACTTTTACCAATCGTCGGGCATGCTCGGCGGTGCTAATACTTCCAACTGTGTTGACACAACCGCCCTTTTCAGATGCCCTCATCTTCTTAAAGGTTTCTGATTTAGCCCGGAATTCTGGAGTCCTCCAATATATTACAAGCTCCTGAAAAACCTCCTCGCCTATCCAGCTAGGACGGATGCCGTGAAGCTCATAATTCTCCCTTACTCGCCGCAGCATATCAGACATTCTTTTAGAGCATCTGGTATTGAAAACTTTCTGAACACTTTTTTCACTCAAAGGATCCCACACACATTTCTCCTGCAATAATGTTGTATGACATTAAAATAAAATGTTAAGTAATTATAATGAGAATTTTATTTAAATAACTATAACTAAAACAATAAATTAAATGCATAACCTACATAAATAACAATACCTTAAACATTCTAAACCATTCATCTTTATTTTTGACGTCCCCATAGCTCTTAAAAGCTGATTTATACATCTGCTGAATTATATAGCTAACAATCCTAGCAGCAGTCCGACTCGGCGTAAAACTGAAACAAAAAATGAAAATGTTAGATTTAAATTTATATAAAAAATGAAAATGTATACATATATTAAAGTTTTTAAATAGGAAACTTACTTGCTTCCTTCGGGATGAATCCAAAATCTACCGTCAACGACATGAATCTCATCGGGATCATCCCTCCCACGAAGATCAGCTCCGTCTATCTCATCAACTGCCTCATCAACCTCACGGGCTGGTACATGTGTGGGATGTGGGGTGCGTGAGCCTCCAACCTGTGTGGGGCGTGGACTAGGAGATCGTCCAGCCTGTGTCGGACGTGGACGGGGAGATCGTCCAGCCTGTGTGGGGCGTGGACTAGGAGATCGTCCAGCCTGTGTCGGAGGTGTACTACTGGATCCTCCCGTATGCTGAAAGGAGGAAGTCATCTGCATGGGATATGAGAAACCAGATCCTCCAGTATGCTGGAAGGATGAAGGCATGCCAGTATGGGCGAATGGAAAGCTGGGCGGGGGCACACCAGTATGTGTGAATGGAAAGCTAGGTCCTCCCGCCTGCTGGAAGGACGGGGGCACACCAGGATGCTGGAAGGATGGCGGTACCGCTGAGTACTGGAAGGATGGCGGTACCCCAGACGGGAATGTGTGGGAGGAGAGTAATGGGGTAAAAGCCTGAGTACTGGCTAAAGACATATGATCAACACTCTGAGGGCGGGAAGACACGGCCATGGGAGGCGCCTCACATACTACTATCCTCGGACGTTGGGACTTCTTACCACTATCTTTACTCTTAGGTGGCATTTTACCTATTTTATTATTCATCAACACATAAATATTCATCAACACATAAATATTCATTAACACATAAATATTCATTAACACATAAATAGATATTTAATAGATATCCACTAACACATAAATAGATATTCATTAACACATAAATAGATATTTAATAGATATCCACTAACACATAAATAGATATTCATTAACACATAAATAGATATTCATTAACACATAAATAAATATTCATTAACATATAAATATACATTCAATGTTTAGTTATTCTTCATCTTCGCTATCCACATCATTCTCTTCATCATTCTCTTCATCATTCTCTTCATCATTATCTTCGTCGTTCTCTTCGTCGTTCTCTTCGTCATTCTCTTCATTGTTGTCATCGGATTCAAACTCTTCATCATTCTCTTCATCCACATTATTTTCAACCAACAATATAGATGCATCAACTTGATGTCCCTCAACAATTGTATCAGACAAACTTGTAATGTCTTCAGCTGCAACCACTTCATTAATTTGATCAACATCATCAACTTGATAGGCAACCTCTTCTACTTGATCGCCATTTTCAATATGACCTTGCGGTTTTGTTTTTATTGCAACACACCATCCTCTTTTACGTGTCACAAATGAAGGATAAGGTACATAATAAACTTGCCTAACAATATTTGACATTATGAAAGGATCATACTCTTTGTATTTCCGGTTCATTTGAATCTCAACAGTACCGTATGACCTGTCTATTTTTGTGCCTCTACTTGGATCATACCATTCACAATAAAACAAGACAACTTTATTTTCTGAATCCATGTAATGGTATACCAACTCGTAGATATGTTTAATAACTCCATAAAAGTCATCTTCACCACCATCTGTAACTCCTTTTACAAATACACCACTGTTTATGGTTTTTTTCCCTTCGGTCCATGCCTCAGTGTGAAACTTATATCCGTTCACGAAGTATGTGTGCCATTCATTTGCGCTTTGGATAGGGCCTTCTGCCAAGTTTCTCAAATGGAGTATTTCTGGAGTTGGTGGAAACACGGTAGACAATCTTTGCTTGAACCATAAGGGAAATTCAGCATGAATGACGCCGGATGTTGATTGTACACCGGTACTATGAAAATAGGCATTGTTAAATTCCCTACAAAATATAAACCATAAGTTAAATAAGTTTGGTATACAGACATTGTCAACAAAGGTAAAAAAACTATTGGGTAAACTTACTCAAGGTATTGTTTAACTTCGACGAAGTTGATCAAGACATGGACATGTGCGGATTGCATTTCTTTCTGGGTCAACCAATGCACACTCTTTTTTCCAGAAGGTCGACCTGGAAGACCGAATACTGATAAGGTGAATTGACTCCTCTGGTTGACATTTACCGGATTCCGTATGGTTCTAGGAGTTAACATCAAGTGATTGAAATAATGACTGCAAAAATGTGATGTTTCTCGATGCAGGTAATGTGCACATATAGAACCTTCAACTCTTGCTTTATTCTTCACTGATCGCTTTGAATCACCCATGAACCTTTCAAACGGATACATCCACCTATATTGAACTGGTCCACCAAGAAAGGCTTCATATGCAAGATGCACAGGTAAATGTTCCATTGAGTCGAAGAAACCAGGCGGAAATACTTGTTCCAACTTACAAAGAATGATTGCAATGTTTTGGTCCAACTTCATGATGTCTTCCACTTTTAAAGCTGACGCACAAATATCTCTAAAAAACTGACTAATTTCAGTCAGTGGATCAAGAACATGTTTTGGTAGCGAGCCAAATGCAATTGGTAACAATTGTTCCATGAAAATGTGACAATCGTGACTTTTCATTCCATGCAACTTCCCAGTGTTAGGGTCAGCACACCTTGATAAATTTGATGAATACCCATCGGGCATTCTCAAATCTTTTAGCCATCGACAAACAGCTTTAGCTTCTTGGGAAGTCAAAGTGAAACAAGCCTTGGGTTTTAATAACTTTCCATTCGGTAGAGGCTTCAACTCCAACTCTCTTCTGTTACACCATTTTTCCATGTCTTGTCTGGCCTTTTCATTATCTTTTGTTTTGCCTTTCACATCCATCACTGTGTTAAATACATTATCAAAAAAATTCTTCTCAATATGCATAACATCTAGATTATGGCGCAACAAGTTATCCTTCCAATACGGGAGGTCCCAAAATATACTTCTTTTTGTCCAATTGTGCGTGACTCCGTATCCTTCAATTCGGCATTCTTTGCCAGTATCTGTAAATTTTGGTAGCTCACTAACTTGTTCCCATATAGCCCATGGTGACAATCGAGGCGGAGGTGAATCTTTCACTCGTACATCTTTTTTAAAGTTTGTCATGTTTCTTCTATAGGAGTGATTTCGTGGTAGGAATCTTCGGTGACAGTCAAACCACGAGCTTTTCCCACCTTTATCCAACGTGAACCCTTTGTTGTTTCCCATGCAATGCGGACAACCCATTTTGCCATGCGTACCCCAACCAGACAACATGCCATATGCTGGAAAGTCGTTGATGGTCCACATCAAAGAAGCTCGCATTATAAAGTTTTCTTTACGTGATATATCATAAGTCCATTCTCCAATCCACAATCTCTTCAAATCATCAATTAAAGGTTGTAAATACACATCAATTCCTGCTTTTGGACTCGAAGGTCCTGGAATGACGCACGTCAAAAACATGTATGGTTTTGTCATGCACATCTCAGGAGGGAGGTTGTAAGGGGTTACAATAACTGGCCAACAAGAATATGCGGTTCCCGACCCTTGGACATAGGGAGTAAATCCATCCGAGCATAATCCAAGCCTGACATTTCTAGGTTCTGCGGCAAAATCAGGATGCATTCGATCAAAATGCTTCCATGCCTCGCCATCAGATGGATGCCTCATAGTGCCTGGACTTGTGTTATTTGTGTGATGCCATGTCATTTGACTTGCACTGTGCATTGAAGCAAACATTCTTTTTAACCTTGGTATTATTGGAAGATAAAACATGGACTTTACTGCTACACGGTCTTGATTAGTGTTAACGGCTCTACTGGGAACTTTATATCTTGGACTCTCACAAAACTTACATTCCTCCAACAACCCATCTTGAGTACCAAACTCATTGTCGTAGAACAACATACAACCATTAATGCAACAATCAATCTTTCTTACTCTTAAGCCCAACTTCGACACCAACTTCTTTGCTTCATAAAATGTTGTAGGCAAGTTGTCTTTCATTGCAGTTGAGTCCAACATCATCTTTACGAAGAATTCCAAACACTAATCAGGAACATTCCAATTTGCCTTGGCGGCCAACAATCTCACACAAATTGATAACTTTGACTCAGACGATCCATCAAACAACGGCGTATTCATCTCATTCAACAACTGATAAAATTTCTGCGCTTCCTCATTCGGCAACTCTTCCCCACCAAAATCTTCAGGCTCATCATAGGTCACGTTCACACCAAAAGCATCCTCAACCATGTCACCAATCAGATTAAAGTTTTCCTCATATTCCACAGGCGGCCGACTACTTGAAGCATGAGAGTTGCTAGTCTCTTGTACGTTACTAGGCAGTTCTTCACCGTTAAACGTCCAAACCCAATAATTTGCAATGAAACCCCTTCTATGCAAATGAGCTGTTATTTCCTGTGGGTCACTAATTATTGGTCTACATTCACATTTAAGACAGGGACACCTAACTCCTCCTTCAACTCCTACTATAAAATTGGGTTTAAGTCCCATTCTTCCTGGAAATGTTCTATCGTACATCCAACTACGATAATACCGATAATATTCCATACTGCACATTTATACAATCATTGTCATTTGGAGTTAGAATACTAATCAACTTGATATTATTCTTAGACGTATACTAGTTAATATTTACTATTCTTAAAAATATTATTTAATAACAATACTACTAATATTTTTAACTACACATGTTATATTGAACCTATGTTAACCATAAAGTTACTATTTTATTAACTACACATTTTAAGCTACACATATTGAAAATATTCTTTAATAAAAATACTAATTTTAAATATTTACTATTATTAAAAATATTATTTTATTTTAAATTATAATATTTTATTTTTTATTTTTAAATATAAATAATATATTGTAAACATAACTTTTACACTCATTAAGATTAATATGTATATTATTTTTAATAATAATTTCTATTTTTAAAAACAATAATATATATTACATATAAAACATATTCTATTAGAATTTTGTTAATAAAACTATTTTTATCAAATATATATAAAAATGATGTATTTTTAATTGTAGTTTGTTTATCTTTCTATTCTTCAAAAAAATAACTTATTTTATATAAACATAAAAAATTCATAACTTATATGTATAAAATTATTTTCTTTTTAATATTTTATTTTCATAATCCATAATATAAAAATATTATCTTTTTATTATAAACATAAAAAGTTAATTTCTATATATGTAAAAATTAAATTTATAATAAAAATTAAATTCTATATAAATATTTTAATAAATATTCTATTTTTTTATAATAAAGTATAATATACCTAATAAACAAAAATATATAATAAACATATCTAATAAACAAATATATATAAATATAGTATAATAAACATATCTAATATATATTCTGTTTTTTTAAAATATAGTATAATATTACTCATTATAATAACTAATATATATAATAAAAATTAAAAATGAAAACTTTATAATATACCTAATAAATAAACATATATAATAAACATACCTATATATATATATATATATATATATATATATATATATATATATATATATATATATATATATATATATATATATATATATATATATATATATATATATATATATATATTACAACAAATACAAACACAATATAACAAACACAATATATACAAACACAATATATACTAGAATTTTATAAATTTTATAACAAACACAATATATTTTCAACAAATACAATACCTATTAAACAAATTTTATAAACAAATTAACATATATACCTATTAAATCTATTTAATATATACTATAATACACAAAAATAACTTACCTCTTCTTCAATCTACTCCTCCTTCTTCAATCTACAACCTTCTTCAATCTACTAATTAACCTATACAGAAAAAAATAAAAAATTAACAACAACATATATAATAAAATTATCAGAAAATAAACAAAATATCAAAATAACATTAACTACCTTTGATTCAAAAAAAGAATTGGGATTGAATTGATTTGGGAGAGAAGGGTTGGATTTTAGGAGAAGGGTTTGGGTTTGCAGAGAAAGGGTTTTTGAGTTTGCAGAGAAAGAGTTTGCAGAGAAGGGTTTCGTGAATGGTGGTGGGGGGAAGTGAAATGGTTGGATTAAAAGACAATGTAGCGACGTGGAGTGCACATCGCTAGTTGCCACGTGACATACACGTCGCAACATGGCAACGGTCACATACACGCCTGCAGAGCTGCCACTGTGTCACATCAATGGAACGTTGTTTTTGATTTTTAAATGTAGCGACGTGATAATAACGTCACAACCAAATTTTTCATAAATTTGAATATTCCCCCCATTTGAACGTTATGGGGTGTGGTGAATTAATTTATGTAATTAATGTGGCGACGTGTGTCCCACGTCGCAACTGTTTTTCACATTACCCCATGTCAGACTTCTAGTCACTTTAAAGCTGTAAAGTTATTTATTATTAAAATATAGGTGGCGATGTTTAGGTCACGTCGCAACAAGAATTTTCTAGCCACGTGTTGTCCACGTCGCAACTTATGTCGCTGGGGAGGAGTTTTTTTGTAGTGATCTGGATCGTGACCAAGTGGTGTATCCACCCCCAAGCATGTCACAACTACTCATCTATTCTTTGTTGTGACCTCTTGGGCAGGTGTCAAAGCTACTGCCATTGTTTTACCTTGAAATTTGGCAATTCCATGGAATAGGTCAGATTACAGCAATTATAAGATGAAACAATGAAATATGATTAATAGAAAATAAAACATATTCTTGAACTATCTTGCTTCTTCTACATCAACATAAAATCTTCGACATTGGCAACCAACAAATGCTTTCCAAGTCAGTACCTGCTTAATTCTCTAAATCTAACTTTTTATATTATGTAGCTGCTGATTAGAATAAGCAAAAAGAACACTGAAAAACAACATGCGGTTTTGAAAACACAAAAATTTAACGTAAAGTGAGTCGTTGACATATGTTTATGAAGTTCAAAGCCCTTCAAAAGTGGATAATTTTCTTCAGGAATTTCACTCACATGACTGAAAATTTTGACACAAGAACAACTCATGAGTTTATATAATGCAGAAAGAGTACAACTCACGAGTTTAAATAATGAACATATTTGTTAGAATATAAACAAATAATAAAAAACATAAAACAAACAACTCACTCCCTAAACCCAAAAACAAAGCAATTCATCAGATCTAGCACATACATATACAATCCCTTAAATTTCAATCATAAAATAAGAAAGGGGAAAAAGAAAATTATTAAAATCAGAAATATAAAAAAGCATACACTCACCGTGAATATAAAACCTTAGCCCTCACAAGATCTATTTTCTTAGTTATTGTATCATCTTGTACAAACACAAACTGCAGTTTACAAAACAAAGCCAGGTTCATTAATTCATAACCCAAAATCCTAAACACATTGACCTGCAAAGAAAATAAGAAACTCACCATTTTTTGAAACAGCATTATCTGTAGTAAAAGCATGGATCTGTAACAATTAGTAAAGAGCGGAAATTAATAACAATAATAAGCGGAAATCAAAAATATAAAAAAATATTTGAGTAGAAAGAAAAAAAGCCATAAATCACAAGAAGTAGAAGAACCGAAGAAACCCTAACCTTAACAAATTCGACATCCCACGCCTTGAGTTCATCTCCAGATTGTTTTTCATCAGAACTCTCTTCCTTCGACGTGTTTTTTACATAACATATCTTTCTCGTAACGTTGGGTAGAGGAATTCCAATGTCGACACATTTAGTGTAAGTGTTTGAATCGGAGAAGGGGGAAGCAGAGACGAGGGAGAAAGGGGATGACTGATTTAAGGTTTGAAAGAGGAAGAGAGACAACGAGTGAGAGAAGAAAGAGAGAAAGGGAACGACAAGGAGAGAGGGCAAGGGGTGTGGGAAATGGAAAATGTTTTTGAATTTTGAAAGGTTGCAGTAAAAAACTCAATGGTTAATAGGTATATTACGAAACAATGTAAAAGTATATGAAAAGATAGTGCCATTTGGAGGAATGGAGAAATGTGATTGGTGGAAATAAAACTTTGATTTAGCAAATTACAATAAAGGGCTTTTGTAAGAGTAATTAATTTTTTCATTAAGGATAATTTAGGGTGTTTGGTGGTATGTTTTATTCTTAGTTAGGTAGTTGATAAAGACAACAACACTCATGCCTCACCCAAAGCACAGAGTTGGTTTGTAAGGGCCCCATTTATTTTCAAAATTTAAGGTTTATTAATAAAATTGTTTTTTTCATTTGGTGTTGAAAAAATATTGTCTCTTCTTGCATTTAATTCTTTTCAAAAGGACAAATAAAATTTTTCACAAAAAGTACATCCATATTTGCATACTAAAAGCAAAACATTAAACATGTGCAGATCACCTTCTAACACTACCGATAATAATACTGTTGAAACTCAATATAAACTCGAGGCACTTGCTAATCAGTCCGAGGAAGGGGATGAGGAAGACGAGGAACTTCCGGAAGAATTGTCAAGGTTAATAGACAGAGAATCCAAAAGCATGCTCCCTCCTCAAGAGGCTATTGACATCATAAACTTGGGTACGGACAAAGAACCCAGGGAAATCAAGATTGGGGAAACACTGAATGAGGACGTAAAAGCAACGCTAATCAAGCTCCTCCACAAGTATCCAGAAGTATTTTCTTGGTCATACCATGACATGCCAGGGTTGGATACAGATATCGTCGTACATAGATTACCGCTCAAAGAAGAGTGTTCCCCTGTTAGACAAAATCGTAGAAGAGTTCGTCCTGACATGGATAACAAAATCCGAGAAGAGGTGCTCAAACAATTCGATGCAGGGTTTCTTGCCGTGGTTGACTATCCACCATGGATTGATAACATAGTGCCAGTTCCTAAGAAAGACGGGAAAGTACGCATGTGTGTGGATTATAGTGATCTGGACAAAGCAAGTCCGAAAGACGACTTTCCACTACCACACATAGATGTGTTGGTGGATAATACAACACAAGATTCAGTTTTCTCCTTCATGGATGGGTTCTCTAGGTATAATCAAATCAAAATGGCTCTTGAAGACATGGAGAAGACAACCTTTATGACATCCTGGGGCACCTTCTGCTACGAGGTAATGCCTTGTGGCTTACGAAACACATGGGTAACATATCAACAAGCCATGGTCACACTGTTCCATGACATGATCCATGAGGAGGTCGAAGTATACGTGGATGATATGATTGCTAAGTTCTGTACAGAGGAAGAGCATATTAGACACCTGCAGAAATTGTTTGAGCGCTTTAAGAAGTTCAAGCTGAGGTTAAACCCGAACAAGTTTACATTTAGTGTGAGGTTAGGAAGGCTATTGGGATTCATTGTGAGCCAGTGAGGCATAGAAGTAGATCCCGACAAGGTGAAGGCTATACATGAAATTCCTATTCCAAGGACAGAAAAAGAGGTTCATGGGTTCTTGGTGTCATACCCTAATTTTGACCCCCCCTAAGATGTCACATCTCCAGACATTTCATCAACTCAAGACAAGTACCTAGAGCAGTCATTTGTTTGTCTAGTACTCAATTAAGGGTGTGCAAGAACAAAGAAGCTCAGACAAAGGATCAATCAATAAGAAAATGACCTCTAATACAATCATGGGACTCATATGATTCATTTATGTTGATTAGACACAAGTCATCAGGGCTCAGGTTTGCTCAGAACACCAGACTAGGGTTTTGAGCCCATCAAGGACTAAAATCAGGGACCACATTATGGAAACCCTAAAAAGCTCCTGGACCTCACACAAAGGTTTCAATTAATTTAAAATGATCCCTATGACAATATCCACTGGACATTATACCTTAATTCAAGATCTATAGTCATCAATTTCATCTGGTATACAATTAGGGTTTTAGATCTAATTCACCTGGACAATTGACTTTTAATCAGGACATGGATCCACAACTCAAAACATGGCTCAAGGAATTCTATTACCTCAATATAATCCATTCATACCATTCATTTGAGGAGGAGAGTTTGACTCATCACAAAAGTCGAAGATTTCACTTCATCTAGAAAAGTCAACTGTACAAGATCACCTTTGACTTTTAGGGTTTTGGGTCAAAGATCTATCTCAAGACTTTGAGTCCATTTTACTACGGACGAATGGTCGCTAGCGCCCCTAGTGACATTACAGAGATGGTAAACATGGGCGTACGTCCAGAAGAAGCAGTTCGAGAAGGACGCTTGAACAAAGAATCATAATCTTCTATTGGTCGTAAGAAATATGGAAGTTCTTTCCAAAAGAAAAAGGATCAAGACGTCAGCAATGTCTTGCACAAATCAAGAAAGAAGTTTCAACCTCAAGTTGCTACAATAACTCCGGTTGTTAACTCAATGCCAACTTATTAACCTCAGGTTTCTCAACAACCATTTCAACAAAGGTCATAACAACCTCAGCATTAGGTTCGACCTCCAATTTCAACAATCGGGCACCAAGGTATCCTGCCTTTGACCCCGTGCCAATGCCGTATGCGGAATTGTTTCCCACGCTTCTAGAAAAAGGACTCATTCAGACAAGGATTCCTCTAAATCCTGAAAATGAATCTTCACCTTGGTTCAAGGCTAACCAATATTGTCCCTATCATCAGGGGGCACCAGGTCACAGTATTGAGAACTGTTTCCCTTTCAAGATCGACGTCCAAAGATTAGTGAAGAGTGGAATGATATCCTTCAAAGATACTAATCCTAACGTCCAAGCAAATCCTTTGCCGCAACATAAAGAAGCTTCAGTGAATCTGGTGGATCAACACTCCAATGTCATTCAAGTCTACGACATCCGTCAGATAGGGGAGAATCTCGTCAAAATGCACGGTAGAAAAGCTTGGTATGGCCATGTACCACCTCACAACTACTTCACATGTGAAATTTGTCCTAAGAATAATCAAGGATGTGCCGTAGTTCAAGCTGCATTACAAGAACAAATGGACATATGATGGATTCAACACATCCGAGTCAAAATTGAATACAACATCAACATGGTTTAAGGATGTCCAGGAGAATACAAGATCTACAGAGTTGAAGATCTCGAAGGATCGATTGTCAGGTTCCATAAAACTTTAAATGGACTTGCTTACTTTGAACAGATTTCCATCCTTATAGTAGATGCAGAATTTGTCGAAGAAATTCACGAGGATGTTTGCGCGTCCGCAACGACATTCAGAAACTAATGGATGACAATACCATTACAGTTCTTGCCAACAGAGAAGATGACGAAGTCTTTACCGCATCTCCTCATATTAATCAAGTTGAACCAATGCAAGTTAAGTATGACAGCAGGAAGACACCAATTGTTCCATTAGTCATCTACTTACAAGGTCTTGTACCGTATGAGTCCAGCAAGGCTATACCATACAAGTACAATGCTACATTCATTGAAAATGGTAAGTAAATACCATTACCATCTGTTGTCAACATTGCTAATGTGAGTAGAGTCACTCGAAGTGAACGAGTCTTCAACAGAATAATAGAAAATGTGGAAAAGCCTTCGGAAGAAGCACCACATAAGCAAGACAATCATCCAACCAATGCTACACAAGCGAAAGAAAATAATGAGATCTTGAGATTAATCCAGAGGAGTGAATACAACATTGTAGATCAACTGCTACATACTCCGTTGATAAGTGCCAAAATGTTGTTATTTTGAGTATATATTTGTGGCACTTATCGATTCTATTCATTCTGATTTTGTAATAAAATCCCCAATTTTGTGTATATATTTGCATACTTTAGTTTTCATTTGTATTATGTATCATTTACTATCTTTTCTTTATGTTTTTGTAGGTATTTTATATTTTGGGAAGCTTGGAATGAAGCAGGCAAGTTTGGAACACTTTGGAGCAATTTTGGAGCCATTTTGGAGAAGTTTTGTTTAGCAAGCTCCGCTGAGCGCCCGTCCAGCGCGCTTTTCAGTGGCGAACCAATTTTCCTGGCCGCTAACCGCCCTGTTTACTATTCTAGATATTTTTGTAATAAGTGTAGTCCGCTCAGCGAGGTTTGCCCGCTAAGCGGCCGTAGCAGAAATTGTGTTTATATTTCTTCATTTGTAACATTTCTAGGGTATGGTTTTGGAGAGTTTTTGGTTCCAACTCCATCATTTTCATTCTTAGAGTAGGATTAGCTTAGAAAACAACACTGGGTCATGCACTTAGAAGATCAGAGGTGGATTTCTCATCAACCGGAGCTGACAACCCGCGAGATGTTTGGTTTATCTCTTCTATTCTCTGTGTATTTCTATGTGTTGGGCTTGTTTGTATAGTTACTCGAATCTTATGTATATTTACCGATTATAATGTTATGTTTAACTTGCTTTACAAATCTGTGTTGATGTTATCCTGGATTTTTGCTCTATGCTGGGGATTTAGGTTGCTTTAGAGATAAACTTCTTGAATCTTTATCTAGGATGATAATCTGTTGGTTCTGAACTCTAGAGATAGATTTAGAGCTAGCATTCACCGTTTGTATCTGTTCGTAATGCTTTCGTGTTTCAGTGGCGCGTGAGAGATCGCCGACGCGAGAACACAGATGTTCTCTCAACTTCGCGTTAGAGATAACCTTAGTTATGAGATGATCTCGTTTGTGCTCCAGAGATGGACGCTTATGTGAGAGATACGTGATGACATAGATGAGTATCGTAGGTTGAGTATAACAGGTTGGTAAGTGTATGTTTGTGAAGAGTGAATATATTTACATTCTTGATAAGTTCTTTCTCTTCTAAGAATGTGTTTATTCTTTTCCTGTCTATATCTTTGTTTACTTTTTGCTCATTCAAACCCAAGCTTGAAACCGTAGAAACTGTTGAATGGCATTCTCACCATCTCTGTGGACGATAATTCCTGGATCAATATTTCAAAATCTTTTTTGCTGCTTGTCCTATACTGCATTCAACAAAATGGCGCCGTTGCCAGGGATGGTTTTGATTGCATCGCAATTGTTTCAGTGGTCTTGAGCTTTGTATATAACATATATATTGTATAGTTTCACGTGTATATATTTACTTGTACATGTTTACTTGTTTATGTTCACCATATAGTTACTTGTATATGTTTGCATACAAGTATACTTTGTTAGTGAATGTTGGTGAAACACGTTGAGATCAGACCAGTTTGTTATTCAAAATCTTCACTTTTCAACTTGTGAATCCAACATTCACAAATTTTTCCTTTTTGTATGATATTAGTTGTTTGTGTTCCATACTTGTGCATATGTGTTTGTTTGTGTATATAGTTGTATATTTTTCGTTTTTATGTTTGTTTAAGTTTTGTATATATTTGTACCTGTAACGTTTGTTGAGTGTTTTGGTTAGGAAACTTTCTTTAGGTTTGTATGGTGAGACGTCACCATGGCATGACGGAAGGAAGCTACTTTCCAAACACCGAAACAATAAAGGCGTCGAGCTAACGACATAAAACAAGCACTTGTTGGGAGGCACCCCAACGGTTGTAAATGTTGTTTATAATTAGGATTAAGAGGTATTTAGGTGAAGTGGAGGAAAATTGGAACAGCTGTTTCTGTTTTGATTTTTCTGGTTTTTCTGTCATCCGTTAAGCGAGCCTACCTCCGCTAAGCGATGACAGTAAAATTTTGTTTTCTTGCTCTGTATCAGTGGGGTTCTCATTCCACGTGGTTCACTCATTTTTCCCACTTTCACCAAGGCTAACAAGTAGTATATAATAATTTTGTTTTTCTAATTCTTTTGTTGGTCGTTTGGATTCAAATTTTGTCCGGTAATTCGAAGATTTTTGAGGTGATTTTCCAAAGCTTGAGTGTTTCAACTTGCGGATGTATGGTAGGATATTGTTTTTGAAGTCGTATCATTCAAGGTACTCGTTTATCGCTTTCTATAGCATAACATGTTTATGAAACTTCTCATTTGTACAATTACCATACCATTCATTCTTTTGCATTACTTGCTTATTGATTGAATCACTTTAGTTCCCAAACCATAAATGTGAGGAAGCTTTCCATTGTTTACATATGCTGGAGGCCACGATCTTTGTTTTAACTGGATTTTATTATGCTTAATCTTTTGTTTATGTTGATTTTATGAAAGCATGAAAAGGATCAAGGCATTTTGTTTCATTTTGAGCACAACCACCATAACCAAATAGTCAATTCACCTTGTGAGTGTGTGATCATTTGTTAACCCTTTTGAGCCTTTTTGTCAATGTCCATGATGTTTTTGCTAAATGCTTATCTTTGAGTGTTTAGTTCTCATTTTTGCATGGATGATTGATTCTTTGTTTTCTTGAACCCTCAACCATGATTTTTGGTATGAATTTTTACCTTGCCTTTGAAAGTAGGGAGTATTCATATGATGGTGTGGTTGAATTCAAGTTGGGGAGAGAAATGGTTACTACTTATGTGGTTGTTGCTATGAGGTTGAAAAGAAAGAAAAAAAAGAAAAAAATGTGAAAAGAAAAGAAAAAAAAAAAGAGAGAAAAAGTTTTGAAAAAGAAAAAGAAAAGAGAAGTGAATAATTGTGCTAATAAGTATAGTGACTGGTTTGAGAAACTTGTGGTTAAGGAAGAAGTTTAATCGAGATTTTGTTATTTGAATCTTTGGTGGATTGATCACTCCCTTAGGTTTAGGCAAGTTTTTATTTCGATTAGCCTTAGGACATATCCCTTGTTTGTTAACCAAGCCACATTACAACCTTGAAAAGTCCTTGTGCTTCTTGCTTTTATATCTTCAATGTGATTTTTAGATGAATGCATAATTTAATCTTTTGTTTGCAAGATTGTTGGATGAGTGTTAAAAGTCCTTGACCTTTGTGTGTTCTTCATCCATTGATGAATTTTTGCTAGGTGTGATTCATGATGTGAGCATGTATTATGTTAGAATGTTTTGTATGCTTTTTATGCTTAGGATTCGTTTCGTTTACATGTTGTTGTTGTAGGATAGTGGTAAGTACTTACTTTGTTTATACGTTTTTGTATTAAGCCATACATTTGTTTTTGGTTTTCTAAACTTGTTGATTCATAATTCTTTGGTTTATTACTTTTGATTCTTTGATTTATTTGACATTGTTTGAGGACAAACAAAGTTTCAAGTTGGGGAGAGTTTGATAAGTGCCAAAATGTTGTGATTTTGAGTATATGATTGTGGCACTTATCGAATCTATTCATTCTGATTTTGTAATAAAATCCCCACTTTTGTGTATATATTTGCATACTTTAGTTTTCATTTGTTTTATGTATCATTTACTAGCTTTTCTTTATGTTTTTGTAGGTATTTTATATTTTGGGAAGCTTGGAATGAAGCGGGCAAGTTTGGAACACTTTGGAGCAATTTTGGAGCCATTTTGGAGAAGTTTTGTTCAGCAAGCTCCGCTGAGCGCCCGTCCAGCGCGCTTTCCGGTGGCGAACCAAATTTCCTGGCCGCTAAGCGCCCTGTTTACTGTTCTAGATATTTTTGTAATAAGTGTAGTCCGCTCAGCGAGGTTTGCCCGCTAAGCGGCCGTAGCAGAAATTGTGTTTGTATTTCTTCATTTGTAACATTTCTAGGGTATGGTTTTGGAGAGTTTTTGGTTCCAACTCCATCATTTTCATTCTTATAGTAGGATTAGCTTAGAAAACAACACTGGGTCATGCACTTGGAAGATCGGAGGTGGATTTCTCATCAAGCGGAGCTGACAACCCGCGAGATGTTTGGTTTATCTCTTCTATTCTCTGTGTATTTCTTTGATTTGGGCTTGTTTGTATAGTTACTCGAATCTTATGTATATTTACCGATTATAATGTTATGTTTAACTTGCTTTACAAATCTATGTTGATGTTGTTCTGGATTTTTGCTCTATGCTGGGGATTTGGGGTGCTTTAGAGATAAACTTCTTGAATCCTTATCTAAGATGATTATCTGTTAGTTTCTGAACTCTAGAGATAGATTTAGAGCTAGCATTCACTGTGGGTATCTGTACTTAATCCTTTCGTGTTTGAGAGGCGAACGAGAGATCGCCGACGCCAGAATACGGATGTTCTCGTGACTTCGCGTTAGAGATAACCTTAGTTGTGAGATGATCTCGTTTGTGCTCCAGAGATGGACGCTTATGTGAGAGATACGTGATGACATAGATGAGTATCGTAGTTTGAGTATAACGGGTTGGTAAGTGTATGTTTGTGAAGAGTGAATATATTTACATTCCTGATAAGTTATTTCTCTTCTAAGAATGTGTTTATTCTTTTCCTGTCTATATCTTTGTTTACTTTTTGCTCATCCAATCCCAAGCTCAAAACTATAGAAACTGTTGAATGGCATCTCTCCATCTCTGAGGACGATAATTCCCGGATCAATATTTCCAAATCTTTTTTGTTGCTTGCCCTATACTGCATTCAACAAAATATTTTGAATAGTGG
>NC_081182.1:128581547-128664047 GCF_029867415.1 Vicia villosa | reverse complement strand
AAACTTGAGCCTAAGGTCTCGGCATAATGGGTACTCAAATTGATATCACATAATTAAGGGGCTTAGGGTGTCAGAACGGTATCAATGTTGTTGAAACATCTCCAAGTCTTTCTAACAAAGCCTAAAGTGTGGCAACCTCTATACTTTCAGAGTGTGTATGCCATGCGTCAAAAAAGAAATTATTTGTTGGTGGTTAGAATTTTTAAAATTTTGGGGAAATTCAATAGCAACTAAAAATCACGTATAAAGACTCGACAACACAACTAGAAGACAATAAATAAAGCAATAAATGAAAGCGGTAAATTCCTCCCCCACACTTAAGCCAAACATTGTCCTCAATGTTTTAATAAAAGGTGGAAAAGGAAAGACAAAACCTGTGTGAATGTTAGATCCTCTATGTTCCAAATCCTCTCCAATTTTGCTATTGTGTTAATATCGGTGACACCACCAGCAACGACATTCGCAGGAATGTCTGTGGGAACCTAGCTCATTTCAAAGATTGTCATCTAGAGGTTCTTCGCCTAGAGGTAGTAGAGATGTGACAAACGATCCAACTCTTTATTTTCTACAAACTCTTTGTCGCGGGGAAAATCGGGGTGAGACACCGGATGCCTTCTCTGGGCTCGAGTGCTCAAGAAAATGATTTTTGTTTTTGTCACGACCAAAATTTTTATTGTTTCCAAAGTAGGAAAAGGAAAAAAAGTTGCACAAACCTTAAAAGAAATGCAAAGCAAATAATAAAAATTAAAAGCAATGCAAAAGGGGGAGAGATTCCGGGTAAGAGGGTTGGTTATACGAAGGGAAGGTATTAGCACCCTACGTATCTATAGTACTCTATAGGTTTCTTTGTTATGTTTATTTCATTCTATGCTGTTGGGAGTTCTTGTGAGATAGGTGGGACCTAAGGTGTTTGTTTGATTATGCTCGCAAAGATCATCGCAATCTTCTGCATACATATCCCTTAGAGGGAATCAGAGCATCTGTAGCTCGAGGTCTACGGGTGCTAAGGTTTGAGTAATTTGAGGGAGATAGAAGTTTTGCTCGCCAAGGATACGACCTTGTGCCTACGTATTCTCAAAGGGATGTTGAGAAAGTCAGAGCAATCGTAGTTCCCACTTATGCTAGTGGAAGCAAAGGATAAGAGACAAATGTCATCTTAATGCTCGATGTATCTAATCTATATCATCACATACATCTGTTTGATTTTTATTTGAAATCTTTTCATTATAAGACCTGGGATGTGCCACTTATGGTTCTTAGAATGATAAAGATGTTTTTGTTTAGGCAGCCTTGTGGAAAAAACAAGTTTGATTAGCCAGCCTTGTGGCAAAAAATTTTGATAAGTCAGTCTTGTGACAAAAAGTTTTGATTAATCAGCCAGCCTTGTGGCAAAAGTTTCAATGAAGCTAGCCTTGTGGCAAAAACTTTGATTAATCAGCCAGCCTTGTGGCAAAAGGTTTGATTGATTAGCCAGCCTTGTGGCAAAAAAGAAATTTGATTGATTGATTGTGATGATATAGAAGAGATACTCCTATCATAGAGATGATATGTGTCTAATCTCCTAGGGTAATTGTTTTGGACTATGGGGATGCTTATAAGAAGCCCGTGGGTCCTTGTACGAAGCCCAAGAGGAGGCTATCCGAGGGTCCTTGCATTGTAAGCCCAAGAGGAGGCTATGGGAGGGACAATCGAGGGTCCTTGCATTGTAAGCCCAAGAGGAAGCTATGGGAGGGACAAGTCGTTTGTACAAAGCCCAAGAGGAGGCATGGTATAGTTGGTTTAAACTCTAAGAGCGATTTCACCGGGAAACCATACTCTATGTCCTAACCTAAACTAAGGGAGACTCTTTGCACGAAGCCCAATAGGAGGCTATGGGGAACCTAATGTTGTACTAAGTTGAACAAGTATATATAACATGATCACAAATATGAACAAGTACGAAAAAATATTAACAAGTACATGAACAAATATGGGCAAGTATGAACAGTTATATATGACAAGGTGTGTGTATATAATGGAGTTTATGAAGGAAATATACCTGTAAGGATGATCCGTTTATATACACGGGGCTCGGGACTTATACTCGGGGAGAGGCCCATTGAGTTTATTCATGGCTATGTAAATGTATATTTACAAAAGGGGTTTGGGACTTATACCTTGAGGGAGGCCCATTGAGTTTGAAAAGATTTTTGAAGAAAACCCTAATTTGATTTGTTATTCGAGGGTTTAAACTGATCGAGGTATAATAAGATAGGTATATATACAATGAAAAACCTAAATTTATACAAAGGAATGGGACTTATACCATAAGGGATGCCCATGTTTTATTTTATAAAACATGGTTGATTGTTTTGTAAAGAGACGCGAGGTTTCGTCGTTAGAAAAACTTTGATCGTTTGTTTTAAAACAGTTTGAATTTTGACAAAAGTCAAATTAATTAAGATAAAAGACAAATTTTATGCTTAATTAAGACCTAAGAGATTAGGGTTTGATCACAAAAATAATTACAAGTGATTAAGTTTGAAAATCAAAATGAAAAAAACTATTTTTAAAGTATTAAAAACATTTAAAAACAAGTCACTTTGAACTTAATAAAAACACATCAAATAAATATTTTTTTTGTGATTTTTTTGGATATTCATAAAATATATATATATTAAATGAGAAGTGTATAAAAAATGAAGTGAAAATGAATTAATTTGATTGGTTAAATCAATTGATGAAGTTGTGTAAAAAATGAAAGAAAAATAGTGCTAAAAAAGAAGGTTTGGTCCCTAGGAGTGTTGAACTCGTGGCCTTGAGTTTACCACTCAAAAACTTAGCCAACTGGACCACGCGCGTGGTCTGTTAATACTTGCAACAAATTAAAATATATTTTGAATCAATTTCCAAACTTCAGTTTCAAAAATATGGCGCCAAGAACACATCCCCATTTTGATTTTGAATTTTCCTAAAACTGAACCAATTTGATCAAGTGAATAGCCTATCTTGCTCGATTTTTCACAAGGAACATGATAGTACCATTTAATTTCATTTATTTTTGCTCTAAGATCATTGATTTTCTGATGAACACGAAGAACCCTAATTCTGAGATTGATCATGAAATCGTGTATGTGCAAGGTAATTAGCAAATGATTGAGGGTTAATGATCTATATGTATGCAGAAACATGATGGTAAACCAACTTTTCATTTATGATGCATGAATGATAGAGTTTGAAGTTCAAGACACTTACCTTAAAAACTTGCAAAACTGGTGTGATGTCGTTTTTTTTACCTCCCCGTTTCACTTGGGAGGATGGCACGCTAGACCCTTCACACGAACTTTCTTATTGTCCTACGAGTAGGAAAGGGAAAAAAAGATCTCAACTAAACCCTAGGAGTTTGCTAAGTGTGGGGATTTCACCTAGACTAGAAATTCTGGAGTTCGGGGGGTCGGTTATACATAGGGAAGAGTTTGAGCACCCTACATATCCGTAGTACTCTACGGGAACCTTCTCTGTGTCATTGTGATTGTGTTTATTGCTAATGATTGGGAAAGTTTCTCCTTTGTGTTAGGAGAGAGAATTGAATTGATTTAAAAGACAGACAGACAGACAAACAAACTGACTATTTTTGGTATTTTATTAGCTCGCTGAGATTCCTTGTGAACCTCATGCCTGCATATCCCTAGTGGAAGTCAGAGGTTAATGTAGTTCGGGGAACTAACTAGGGAAATTAATTATTTTTGGTGCCTTGCTTGAAGCTCAAAGTTGAAGCTTTGAATTAAATCTCTGTTTACAATAAAGAGACATGAAATCATCTTTACAGAGAGGTATTTCTACTATTCCACCACAAACATTCTAAAAGTGACAGAAAAGCTAAAAAAATGATGTTTCATTAATAGGGGAGTCTACTTGATTGATCACGTATAACAGCCATCGTGCCTCTAAAATGAAAGATTCTCAACCAAATTAGGGAAAGGGTCGTACAAGTCTGGGTGTGTTGCCAGAGCATGCCTTTCAGTGTCCTAAATGGGAGAAATGATGATTTGTTTGAAATGATGATTGTTTGAAATGATTGTTTGTGGTGAGATAAGAGAAATATCTACCTATGAAGATGAGCTATGTCTATCTATTGTTTGAAAGATTTGATTTTTTAGCTGGCTTGAATGAGGCCCAAGCTTGAGGCTTTTGATTGATTTATTGTTTTTATGAGAAACTGGGGAGAATTTAAACTAAGGATTTTTTGTGTTCTGTACAAAGCCCAGAATTGAGGCTGACTCTAATTGGAGAGTGTTTATTTGATGGATTTTATTTGGTGTTCTGTACAAAGCCCAGAATTGAGGTTGACTCTACTTAGGGAGACTCTATTTGTTGTGCCTTGTATGAAGCCCAAGGTTGTGGCTAACTGCTGAGGATAAATGAGTTTTTTAAGACTATGGATGACTCTATTTTGTGTGCCTTGTACAAAGCCCAAGGTTGTGGCTGACTCTTAACTGAGGAAGTTATTAATTTGTGCCTTTTATGAAGCCCAAGGTTGTGGCTACTCTAGCTAGGGGGAATATTATTTTCTGCCTTGTACAAAGCCCAAGGTTGTGGCGGACTTTTAAAGAAACTGAGTGTGGAAGACTCTATGGGGAAAAGATCCTTGAGATTAGGAATCTTTGACACAGGGAAATATGGTTTATCTGCCTTGTACAAAGCCCAAGGTTGTGGCTAAAAATGAAAGACTCACTGGGGGAGTTTTATTCTGCTAGAGGTTTTAACAAACTAATTTATTATTTTTATGTTTTTTGGAAGCTAACCCTTTCCAGGGATTTTGACTCAGCTGGGGAAATTGACTATTAAAAGACTGATTTTTATCATGTTTTTTGGAGGCTGACCCTTTCCAGGGGTTTTGACTCTTTTGGGGAATTTATCCCTTAAAGGAATAAATCTTTGGATTTGAAGGAGTGATTTTGGAGGCTGACCCTTTCCAGGGGTTTTTGTTAAAATGAAGGAATGTGTGGAGGCTAACCCTTTCTAGGGGTTTTTGTTAAAATGAAGGAATGATTGGACGCTAACCCTTTCCAGGGGTTTTTGTTAAAATGAAGGAATGTATGGAGGCTAACCCTTTCCAGGGATTTTTGTTAAAATGAAGGAATGATTGGAGGCTAACCCTTTCCAGGGGTTTTTGTTAAAATGAATGGCAGAAAGAATATCTAGTGGAGACTTCTTGTTTAAAGCCCAAGATTAAGGCTGACTCTTGCTGAGGATAAGCAAGTATGGATCCTAGACTCTGCTAAGGAAGATTGATGAAGATAAGGGTGACAGAGACTGTCCATGTCTCTCATTCCAAAAGGTGTACTCAATATGAAATTGAGACAATCTTAGCTTGTTTAAAGTCTGGTTTAAAGTGGAAGAAACTCACCAGGATAGGCTAAAAGGTAACTAAAGACCTGTTCCTATGTTTATAAGAAACCTGATGGGTCCTTGTATACAAGCTCAAGAGGAAGCTGGAAATGCTTGTAAGAAGCCTGTGGGTCCTTGTACAAAGCCCAAGAGGAGGCTAATCGAGGGTCATCGAGGGTTCTTGTTATAGCACAAGAGAAAGCTATGTGGTTTTGAACTTATTTTGGCTCTAAGCAAATGGGTAAGAGGTTTCACCGGGAATAATTCCTCTTTGGGTGGATGTGTCCTATTTTTTGTTATAAGGTTTTTGCCAAGATGTTTCACCGGGAATAATTCATATTGGGGGTTTGAACTACAGATCTCTAATTAGGAAAGAGCCTTCACCGGGAAGACATTCTCAATCCTATGCCATATTCCTATAATATATATATATAGTTTAACTGTCCTAAGGTTTACACTCAAACGTAGTTCTAAACAATATATATACAGTTCTATATTTGACAGTAATTTAATTAAAGACTGTAAATTGAAAGCTTGTAAAGCCTAACCTGGATGGAGTGGAGGCCTTTGAAGAAGTATGTACAAAGCCTTACCAGCAATTTTTGTTGTTTTGTTGATAACAGTTGAATATTTATTATAAATAGTTAAGGTTTTTGAAAACAGAAGAAGTGAAGATGGACAAAGGTCACATAGGTATCTGAAGAGTTTCACTGGGAATAATGCCCTTCAAATACCAGAAGAATGTTTTGAAAACAGAAAGGAGATTTTGTAAATACAGTTTTTTGAAAACAAACTATGAAAAGAAAAAGGTGTTGGGACTTATACTCTATTAGAGGCCCATTGAAAATGATTCACTCTTGAATTAGATTGAAATGATATAAGGTTTTGTTGTTTGAAGACCTTAATCATTTGTTTAATCGGAGACTGAAAACAATTTTGAATATTGACAAAAGTCAACTTAATTAAGGCAAAGATGAAATCTTATACCTAATTAAGGCCTAAATAATTAGGGTTTTATCATAAGATTATTCACAAAATAATTAGGTTAAAACAAAATGAAGATATATATTTTCAAAGTATTTAAGAAAACACTTAAAACATACTATTTTAAACCTAATAAAAATATATGAAATAAATAATATTTTTATGATTTTTTTGATTATTCACAAAATAGATATATTAAATGACAAGTGTGTAAAAAATGAGATCAAAATGAATTAATTTGATAGGTTAAATAATTGTTTAAAATTGTGAAGAAATTAAATGAAAAAGAGTGATAAAAAATAAGGTTTTGTCACCTAGAGGGATTGAACTCACGCCCTCCAAGTCACTAACCCAAAATAACACCATTGGGCCAACGCGCGCTTGGTGTTTATGACACACATCCAGTTCATTATATTTTCAAACAAGTGGTAAATCATTGAAAAATAAAAGAAACAAAAAGTCTGGGGCGAGGGGGATTCGAACCCCAGACTTGAGGCATGAGTAGACTAAGAGCGCATGTGAGACCACTAGGGCAAACGATGAATTCGTTTATAAAACGCATTCCATTCAAAATAAAATAAACCTAGCATATAGATTTGAATTTCGCGCGCCACCATGGTCGTCTTCTTCCTCGAGCTCAAGGATTTTCAAAATTCTAACTCTTTGGTTTCTCAACTAAATGGCATGATGTAAACATCAATCTTGCTCTAAATTTCCTCACAAATCCAGACATGTAACTAACATGAATTTATATTAACTACATCTACTGAATTAACTAAATTACGTGAAGAACCCTAAAATTTGAAATTTAAATTAAATGATCATACTGAAGTATAAATGATTGATGATAGAGGGTTTTTAATCCTCTGATGATGCTGAATGAAATGGTATCAAGCTTTAACCAAAGAAGTACATGAATTAAAGAGATGGAGTTGAGAAACTTACCTCTAAAAATGGAGGTTGTGAGGATGATAGAAAGCACCTGGGCTTGTATGAATGATCCCAAAAGCTTCCTTGGAACTCAGTGATGCTAACTGAATGCTTATTGTGACTTCAAACCTTCTGAATTGCTCTATGGACCTCCTTCGATTTGAGCTTCAAGTGGGCATGGAGGGTGATGAATCTTGAGTTACAGATGAGTTGCAGCCATCTGAACAGCTTCATTATGACCTAAGGAATGTCTCTGAATGCTTGGCTTTGTTGGAAATCTTCTGAGTTGCTCTATGGACCTCCAACTGCAACAGCTCCAAAGTGAGAGCAACAATGGTGTTCCTCCACCTACAGAAGTGATCCAGGTGCTTGGATCACCTCAAATGAGCCCCCTTGAGATGTTAGAATGCTTACTTTCCAAAGATAAGCTCTGGTTTGAAGAAAACGATTCTTCTTGCCAAAGAACTTTGAAAAACCATAAGCATGAGAAGAGAAAGAGAAAGCAAGGAATATGGTTTCTTTGGTGTGTTTTCTGAATGAGAAAGAGCCCTCTATTTATAGGCAAATGGCTCAGAGCAATTGAACATAGCAAGCTTGCTTAGTGAAGTGAGTTTGGTTTCTTAGCCATGAAGAAAATTTGAAATACCCCAAATGCAATGATGCATTTTCGGGCTATCTTCCCCAACCATTGATCTTGTATGATCTTAGGGAACATTTCTGATTCAGAGGAGAGTTCTAATTGGCTTAGAGCAAGATTCCTTGATGATTCACCATTTGCCATAAATTCAAAAATGCAATCATTACATAATCACATGCCTTTGTTTTTGGGAATCTTCTCTAATCCTTATGCAATGATGAATTTGGATGTATGGCATGTTTTCAGATGCATTAGAGGTCGGGTAGCATCATTCAGAGAATTTACTTGCACAAAATTGCAAAGTTTCAAATTGCACATGACCTATAATTTTCACTTCAAGTGCCTAACTTTGGTCAATCATATCTCTTAGCTCATAATGAATTTGGGAGAGGTTGAGCATAATTTGGAAAGCCCTCAATATGTACTTTGATTCATTAGTTTAGTGTTTGCCCAAATTCTTTAGGGAAATTAGTGAAAAAGTCCCATAAAGTTTGAAGAAAACTAGGGTTTTCTTGCATGTTTTGTGAAGGCAGCCACTTTGAAGCTCCATAACTCTTCAATGATTGATTTTTAGCCAAAACATCATATGTGTCAAAGTTGTTTATTGGATCAAAATCTACAACTTTCATGTTGGGAGTTTTTTTTCAGTTTGTAGGTGAAATTTTGAGAAAATCCCTTCCAAAGTTTGGCAAAAATCACTTGGAAAAATTTCTAAGTATGAAAAGTCAATCTTTTGACTTTTGACTTTTGATTGATTTTCTTGATTCTCCTTGATCAAATGACTTCAAATATCATATATTGATGATTTAAAACTTCAAAAGTCATGGTTGACCAAAATTTCCAAAAAGTCAAAGGTGATCCTGTGCAATTGACTTTTTCAGATGAAGTGAATTCTTGGACTTTTGTGATGAATCAAAATCTCCTCTTCAAATGAGTAATGTGAATGGATTATATTGAGGGAATAGAAGCTCTTGAGTCATGCTTTGAGTTTTGGATCCATATCCTGATTAAAAGTCAACTATCTTGGTGAATTAGGTCAAAAACCCTAATTGTCGACCAGATGAAATTGATGACTATGGATCTTGGCTTGGAGTGTAATGCCCAATGGATATTGTTATATGAGCCATTTGAAGATGATTGATGCCTTTGAGTGATCCCCTGGAGTTTTCTAGGGTTTCCCAAATGTGATCCCTGATTTTAGTCCTTGATGGGGCTCAAAACCCTAGACTGGGTATCAGGTGAACAAGTGACTGCTCTGAGTATCTATTTTGTCTTTGATGAAAAGTCTAAAAGATTATGACATCTCATGGGGTCAAAAATTAGGGTATGACAGATGCCCCTATTTAAGTTTCTTTTATCTGGAGGGAGAGAGATTGATATCTCGATTACTTCAGAGTGAAAGATGTAACACCCCATTTCTACCCGGCAAATATATATAAATCAGAGTTTTTTTCAAAATTTCTCAATAAACAAATGAGGCGTCACATAATCAAAACAAAACAAATCACCTCGTCGCATAAAGCGGATACATAGCACCTTTGAAATAGAATAACTTATTTTATTAAAACACAGCGGAATCACTTAAGAATGTATTCAATAAAATATCTTCAGTTAACTTAACATTTTGTCCAACCAAAATTAAACAATTAGATAGCAACATCAATAATAGTATAAATCGTTCCCCCCAGAGTGCTACGTATCAGAGCGACAACCGACTCGAGTAACGGCAACTAAATCTTCATACTTGAATACCTGCACGTTGCCAATATAAAGGCAACGGCGAAACAAGAAAAAAAGGGTGAGATATCAAATCATATAAGTGGGCGCATGATAAATTGCATGCTAGGATTCAGACATATAAAATCATTACATCGCAAGTATCAACAGTTACCATACACATCATACTTCCACATTTCATTAATCTCTCATACTTTTCATCGCACAACAAGTCATAATTATGTAAATAGTATCATCTAATAAATTTCACATATTCAAGTAAGCACAAAATTCAATAGTATAATACTCAAAAGATTCAATACTATTATCCCAAATATATACACAATCCATCATTATCACATATTCACACGTTTAACCAATTATATATCAAAACATCACCAATATCAATTATCACATCTCATGTACACATGACAATCACATAAATGCATATATTCAAACATCACTTAACCTCAATGTGACTCAATGCAAGACATGTGACTCTATGCATGTGGTACCCAATATGGACCCAAAGTTCCACCACTTCCGATTCATATAGAATCTAGCCACGCTTCAGATCCGGACAAGACCAAAGTCACCAAATGTAAACATATAGTTTACCGCTTTCCGATTCACTCTAGAATCCAAGCCACGCTTATGTTTCAAAGCAAACCACCTTTGTTTCAAGGCATCCATGATATGAATGTATGTACAATATTAATCAAACATATGCAATTAAGATCATCTCTACCATCTTAATATTTAGCATATCACAATAATTCAACTCGATGAATTATCCACCAATTGTACACAACATTCACAACACATACATATCATTCACATATAAAAGGTCAATTAATCAATTACGATTCACAAAATCCAATTAACACTAGTAACCATACTATCTCATGTTAATTCTCATTTTGCCCATTATATATGAACATACACATTTAAACTCAAGCAATTAATCATTAAAATTAATGCTATCCAACTACCCACAGAGAATCAATATCAAAACAAAATCATTGACATAATAATATATATTTCTCAACATACATATTCAATCAAAACACAATTACGGATAAATTCTCAAAATATCGTAATTTATCGACAAACCAAATAGTTAATCTAATTCCAAATTATATTCTAATCAATTAAACACATTGAAATTAATTCAACTATTAATTTAATCAACCAATTAATAATCACACTATATTAATTTAATTCACTTCTATTTCTACTCCATTTCCAATTTTCTAGCATTCTACTGCTCAAGACCATTTTTATTAAAAAGAATATCGCGTTAGCTTTCTAACGCCTCGAACGGAGACTCAAACGGAGTTACGGTTCAAAAGATATGAATTGTTAAAGTTCCAATAAAAAAAACAAACACCGACGTTATACACTGACAACTCTAAACATGTCAGAATTACTCAAAACAAATAAAAATATGACTCTTAATAATTCAAAACAACTCTGACAACTTATTGTCGACTTAACAACTCTATTGACAACTCTAACAACTCTATTGACAATTCTATTAAGTTATTATAATTTATTTATAAAAAATATTTAAACCAAACACAATTTTAGTCCATTCGTAAAATATCACAATTTCAACAAAATAACACCACCATGTTAATCTACTAATTAAACTTAGCTACCACGTCAATTTTCATCAAATTCCGGGCAACTAAATATACCGCTTAATTTAGCTATTTCGGTCAAACGAGACCGTTTTGCTTTTTCATAAAGTTCCATAACTGCTATGCTACTGTTACAAACTTACATACCATACTTCTTTTTCTTACTGTATTAATTAAATATATATATATATATATATGAAATTAAATAATAGAACATAAGGTGACACAGTAACAAAGCAATGTCACAGCACGTATGGATACAGCAGTTCACGCACAGCAATGAAAAGGAAATCAAATAATAATCTACACAACACAATATGAAATCCAGACTTTTTTGAGTTTAAATGGGACATAACCAAGGCAAAAACACACGGAAATGGTACAAATGAGTTAAGCTAATGTGCCGTCTTTTACATTTTCTTTCGCACAGCAATCTCAACAACAATGACAATTTACCGTAAACCGCATTTCCACATTATTTCAAAATCTAAATCCCTAATTTCCAGAAACAATTAACACAAGCAAACATAATAAATCTACACATCCAATTTCCCCACATACAAGATTTCATAAACCCAATTATAGGATGAGAACCCCACCCTTACCTTATTCAATGGAAGCACTCAATGGGTCTCTAATTGCATCTTCAATTTGGCACCATGGATGAAAATTTCTAAGCTCCTTCTTCTTCTTCATTGCTTGCCTCTTTCTCCTCTATTCTTGATTCCTCCCAAAATGACAACTACCCTTTTCCATCTCTAAAACCCTAATATAAAACCAATTGGGCTTAGTGTTTAAATCCTCTCTTTATTTAGTATCCTCCAAAATCAATTTAGGCCCAATAAGAGATATATCTCAAATAATCAATTATATCACTTATAATAATAATTTCTTCAATATAATAATTCCGACTTATAAATAATATTATTCTTAATATTATTTTCTGACTATCCGACTTCGATTTATATAATTCCAAATACGCCCTTAAATAACACCGACGATCCAATTTCGACTAAATCAAATATTTAAATCCTTCAATAATTTAATTAACCAATTTAATTAAATTCGGGGTGTTACAAAAGAGACTTAAATACCAAAGAATGCCCAAATTTTTGGGCGTTCCTGAGATGTTGCAATGATGAAAATCTTTGTATGACTTAATCCCGTTGTCGAACTCGGCGGGGGATAGGGAGACAAACTCCTGTAGAAACACGTAATGTGGATTCGGGTGAATGGATGGCAAAGTAACATGCGCAATCCATCTTCTTCAACTAAGTGTCGATACTTAGAAAAAGGTAAGCAACCTCCCCTCGATCCGGATGTCTGTATCGCAGAACTGGTCTCAGTTATAATGACGATAAACAACCTCCCCTCGTTTCGGATGTCCATATCTCGAAACTGGTCTCAGTTGTGATAACCTCCCTTCGATCCGGATGTCTGTATCTCGGAACTGGTCTCAGTTATATTGACGATAGACAACCTCCCCTCGTTTCGGATGTCCATATCTCGAAACTGGTCTCAGTTGTGATAACCTCCCCTCGATCCGGATGTCTGTATCTCGGAACTAGTCTCAGTTATATTGACGATAAACAACCTCCCCTCGTTTCGGATGTCCATATCTCGAAACTAGTCTCAGTTGTGATAACCTCCCCTCGATCCGGATGTCTGTATCTCGGAACTGGTCTCAGTTATATTGACGATAAACAACCTCCCCTCGTTTCGGATGTCCATATCTCGAAACTGGTCTCAGTTGTGATAACCTCCCCTCAATCCGGATGTCTGTATCTCGGAATTGGTCTCAGTTATATTTGGACAATATCTCAGATAAAGAGAAAATTTCCAAAGGTTTGTTTCCTCATCAAACTTCTCATCAGCACTTGGAGATGAGACGCCATTTGATGGTAATAAAGAAACTTTACCATCTTTCCTTTCGACTTGATGTTTTTGAAAGAATGTCATACGGCCTCATGATCTTTTGAGGGGCTAATGACTTTCCTTGAAAGCAGAGGAACTGTTTTCGGGATGAAAACCACCATTCGTCGACTTATGCCGGGTGTCATACCCTAATTTTTGACCCCCCTGAGATGACATATCTTCAGGATTTTCATCAGGTCAAAGCAAGTACCCAGAGCAGTCACTTTTTCATCTGGCATTTAATCGAGGATGTTCAAAGACAAGAAAACTCAGGCAAAGGATCAATCAGTAGAAGGATTGGTCTCTAACATAATCATAGGACTCAAGAGCTTCATTTTCTCACCTATGATTGATTAGACACCCAGTCCTCTTAATACAGATTTACTCAGGTCACAAGACTAGGGTTTTTTTAGCCTATCAAGGACTAAATTCAGGGATCACCTTTGGGAAACCCTAAAAAGCCCCAGGGGATCATTCAAAGACATCAATCATCTTCAAATAACTCATATGACAAGATCCACTGGACATCACACCTCAATTCAAAGTCTACAGTCATTATTTTCATATGGTCGACAATTAGGGTTTTTGACCTAATTCACCAGGATAGTTGACTTTTAATCAGAGGCATGGATCCAAAACTCAAGACATGATTCAAGAACCTCTACTACCTCAATATAACCCATTTACATCACTCATTTGAGGAGAAGATCTTGATTCTACACAAAAGTCCAAAATCTCACTTTATTTGGAAAAAGTCAACTGTATGGGATCACCTTTGACTTTTAAGATTTTTGGTCAAACCATGACTTTCAAGGATCAATATCATCAATATATGGATATTAAAGTCATTTGACCAAAGAAATTCAAGAAGAATCTTCAAGGAGCAAAAAGTCGGGAATTAGGGTTTTTGAGGGCATTGTGGGAACTCAAAATTTCACCTACACAACTCAAAAAACTTCCAACATGAAAGTTGTATATCTTGCAAAATAAAACAACATCTTACATAGGAACTTTTTTCAAAAGATCAACCATTTAAGAGTTTTGGAATTTTGAAGCTTTAGGTTATAAAAACTTAGAAATTTTTCTAAGTGTTTTTAACCTAGTTTTCATCCAACTTTGGGCTCATTTTTCACAAATTTCCCTAATGATTCTGAAGGAACCATAAACTAATGATTTTAAGTAGATGTTTAGGGCTTTCCAAATTATGTTCAACCTTCTCCAAATTCATTTTGAGCTAAGAGTTATGCTTGTTCAAAGTTGGCCTCATGAAGTGAAATTATAGGTCATGTACAATTTGAAACTTTGCAATTTTGTGCATTTTGCTTCACTAAGTGATGCTACACGACCTCTAATGCATCTGAAAACATGCCATGCATTCATTTTCACCATGCCATGATAATTGAGGAAGATTCCTAAAACAAGAACATGTGATTATGTAATGATTACATTTGAGAATTTATGGAAAATTGATGAATCACCCAAGGAATCTTCTCACCAACCAATTAGAGCTCACTTTGCATCTGAAATGTTCCCTAAGATCAGATAGAATCAATGGATGGGGAGCTGGCTCGAAAATGCTATGATCACACTTGGATATTCTTTGAAATTTCTTCATGGCTAAGAAACCAAACTCACTTCACTAAGCAAGTTCACTATACACAAATGCTCTGAACCATTTGCCTATAAATAGAGGGCTCTTTCTCATTCAGAAAACATACCAAAGCAACCATATTCCTTGCTTTCTCTTTCTCTTCTCATGCTTATGGTTTTTCAAAGTTCTTTGGCAAGAAGAATCGTTTTCTTCAAACCAGAGCTTATCTTTGGAAAGTAAGCATTCTAACATCTCAAAGGGGTTCATTTGAGGTGATCCAAGCACCTGGATCACTTCTGTACGTGGAGCACTTGCAGTTGGAGGACCACAGAGCATTTCAGAAGGCTCTAAGCAAGGTTAAGCATCCAGGCACGTTCCATAGGAGGTAGTGGAGCTATCCAGATGGTCGCAGCTCATCTGTAACTGCAGATTCATCATCCTCCATGTTCACTTGAAGCTCAAATCGAGGGAGTCGATTAGAGCAATTCATAAGGTTTGAGGCTACAATAAACATCCAGTTAGCATCACTGAGTCACAAGGAAGCTTTTGGGATCATTCATACAAGCCCAGGTGCTCTCTAACATCCTCACGACCTTCATTTTCAGAGGTAAGTTTCTCAACTCCACCTCTTTGATTCGTGTATCTTTCTGGCTAAAACTCAACATCATTCTATTCAGCATCATAAGAGGATTAAAAACCCTCTATCATCAGTCATTTATGCTTCAGTATAGTCATTTAATTTGAATTCCAAAATTTAGGGTTCTTCACGTATTTTAGATAATTCACTAGATATAGTTAATATAAATTCGTAATAGTTACATATCTAGAATCGTGAGTGAATTTAGAGCAAGTTTGGTCTTTATATCGTTGCAAATGGTTGAGAATTGAGAGAGTTCAGAAATTCAAATTGTTGGCGCGAAAATTTCAAACCTCAGGGCAGAGTTTATTTTATATTTAATGATAGGTGTTTCATAAACGACTGAATAACTTGCCCCAGTGGTCACACATGCGCTCTTAGTCTCATCATGCCCAAGGTCTGAGGTTCGAATCCCCCTCGCCTCAGACCTTTTGATTTTATTTTCTTTTTGCTTCTATACACTTGAACACTATATGAATTGCATTGAAACCAGCTTACTATCACCACACGCGCGTTGGCTCAGTGGTGTTTGTTTTGAGTGTGTGACCTAGAGGGCGTGGGTTCAAATCCTCCAAGGGCCAAACTATTTTTTAACACCCATTTTCTTTCATTTTTCTCACAAACTTCACACAATTAATTCACCTATCCAATTAAGTTATTTTCACTTCATTTTTCACACACTTGTTATTTAATATACCTATTTTATGAATATTCAAAAAAAAAAATCATAAAAATATTATTTATTTCATGTATTTTAATTAGGTTTAAAATAGTATGTTTTAAGTGTTTTCTTAAATACTTTAAAATATATATTTTCATTTTTGTTTTAACCTAATTACTTTGTGAATAATTTTATGATAAAACCCTAATTATTTAGGTCTTAATTAGGTATAGATTTCAAAATAGGACACATCCACCCAAAGAGGAATTATTCCCGGTGAAACCTCTTACCCATTTGCTTAGAGCCAAAATAAGTTCAAAACTACATAGCTTTCTCTTGTGCTATAACAAGGACCCTCGATGACCCTCGATTAGCCTCCTCTTGGGCTTTGTACAAGGACCCACAGGCTTCTTAAAAGCATTTCCAGCTTCCTCTTGAGCTTGTATACAAGGACCCATCAGGTTTCTTATAAACATAGGAACAGGTCTTTAGTCACCTTTTAACATACCCTGGTGAGTTTCTTCCAATTTAAACCAGACTTTAAACAAGCTAAGTTTGTCTCAATTTCACATTGAGTACACCTTTTAATTTGGAATGAGAGACATGGACAGTCTCTGTCACCCTTATCTTCATCAATTTTCCTTAGCAGAGTCTAGGATCCATGTTTGCTTATCCTCAGCAAGTGTCAGCCTTCATCTTGGGCTTTAAACAAGAAGTCTCACTAGATAATCTTTCTGCCAATCACCTTAATAAAAACCCCTGGAAAGGGTTAGCCTCCAAACATTCCTTCATCTTAATAAAAACCCCTGGAAAGGGTTAGCCTCCAAATCATTTCTTTCATTTTAATAAAAACCCCTGGAAAGGGTTAGCCTCCAAAATCACTTCTTCAAAAACCAAATATTCATTTCTCTTAGGAGATAACTTCCCTAAAAGAGTCAAAACCCCTGGAAAGGGTCAGCCTCCAAAAAACATGACAAAAATCAGTCTTTTAAGAGACAATTTCTCCAGCTGAGTCAAAATCCCTGGAAAGGGTTTGCTTCCAAAAATCAGTCTTTTAATAAATAAATCCTTCAATAGAGTCAAAAATCCAACAAAAACAGTTAGCCTCAACCTTGGGCATTGTGCAAGGCAGATAATAGAGTCTCCCCTAGTGAGTCCTTCATTGTTCAGTAGCCACAACCTTGGGCTTTGTACAAGGCAGATAAACCATATTTCATGTGTCAAAGATTCCTAACATCTAGGATCTTTTCCCATAGAGTCATCCATACTCAGTTTATTTAAAAGTCCGCCATAACATTGGGCTTCATACAAGGCAGAAAGCAATATTTCCCCTAGTTAGAGTCAGCCTCAATTCTGGGCTTTGTACAGAACACCAAATAAAACCCATCAAAATAGATTTTCCCTAAGTAGAGTCAGCCTCAATTCTGGGCTTTGTACAGAACATAAAAAATTCCATGTAATTTATCCCCAGTGGAGTTTTCTCCCAGAGTCATAATAATAATCAATCAATCAAAAAGCCTCAAGCTTGGGCCTCATACAAGCCAGTTAAAAAATCAAATCTTTTATACAGTAGATTGACATAGCTTATCTCTATAGAGAGATCTTTCTTCTATCTCACCACATTCAAACAAACAAACATTACATCATTTCATCATTTTAATCAAGTCTCCCATTTAGGATTTTGAAAGGCATGAGCTGGCAGTAAAACCCAGACATGTGGTAACTTTCCCTAAATTGGATGAGCATTTTTCTTTCATTTAAGAGGCATTTGACTGGTATACTTGCACATACACAAGTAAGGTCCCCCTCTTGAATGAAATGAATTCAGTTATTCTGTCACTCTTTTAATGTTTGTGGTGGAATAGTAGAAATACCTCTCTATAAAGATGACTTCATGTCTCTTTACTGTAAACAGAGATTTAATTCAAGCTTCAACCTTGAGCTTCAAGCAAGGCACCCAAAAATAATTAATAATTAATTAGTTCCCCGAACTACATTAAGCTCTGACTTCCATTAGGGATATGTAGGCATGAGGCTCACAAGGAATCTCAGCGAGCTAATAAAATACCAAAAATAGTCAGTCAGTCAGTCTGTCTTTCTTTTATTCAATTCAATTCCTTCTCCTAATACAAAGGAGAAACTTTCCCAATAATCATTAGCAACACAAACACATTTAGACACAGAGAAGGTTCCTGTAGAGTACTACAGATATGTAGGGTGTTTAAACACTTCCCTATGTATAACCGACCTCCCGGACTCCAGAATTTCTAGTCTAGGTGAATCCCCACACTTAGCAAACTCTTAGGGTTTAGTTGAGATCTTTTTTCCCCTTTCCTACTTGTAGGACAAATAAGAAAGTTCGTGTGATATCGTAGGAAGAACTGAAATAAAATTCATCCCACCACGGGCGCATTCTCCTTCCAAATTTCGCGTGAAGGGTCTAGCGTGCCGTCCTCCCAAGTGAAACGGGGAGGTAAAAAAAACAACACCACACCGGGGAATCAACAAACTGTTTTCCTTAGGGGAAAACCGCCATTTGTCGACTCTGAAGGGGATGAAACATCCCAGAAACAGACAAACTGTTTAAAGAAACTGTCATTTGTCGATTTCTTGAGTATTTAACAGACAAACTGTCTTCCCTTGGGGAAAGACTGCCATTTGCCAATTGCTAGGGGAACAAACTGTCTTCTACTAGTACTAGGAGAGACTGCCATTTGTTGACCCTGCCGTGGAAAGAAACGAGTGAACTGTCTTCTGCTGAAAGAGACTGCCATTCACTGGCTCGTCTTAGGAAAAAGTGAGCAAACTGTCTTCTAATGGAGGAGACTGCCATTTGCTTATTTTGGTGGGGAAATTCGAAAGCGGACAAGCTACCTTCCGGAGAAGATTGTCAACTGTCAACCTGCTTGGGAAGTCCAAAAGTGGACAAACTATCTTCCGGAGAAGATTGCCGTCTACTGACCCGTTGGGGATAACAAAAGTAGTGAACAAACTTTACTCTTTGAGGGAGATTTCTACTTGCTGACTTGCTGGGGAATCCGAACTATCTTCTTGAAGAAGATTGCCGTTCACTGACTCCGCTGGGGATTTGTTGAAGCATCCTCCTGGGAGAAAACTTGTCACTTATCAACTTTGCCGGAGAATTAGAGTTATTTTCCTGATGCAATCTGTCATCCATCGACCTTGATCGGGATATTGAATGACTCTGTGAAGAAGGCAAATGTGAAACAAACCCATTTTGTCGAGTGTGGCTCTGCGGGAGAATCTCGGCTGGGGAACTCCAAAAGTGAACAAACTATCTCTTTAAAGGAGATTGCCATTTGTTGACTTGCTCGGGAAGATCCCAAATTATTTTCCTTGACGAAAAGTGGTATTTATTGATCCTGCCGGGGAAAGACCATACTCTCATCGACCCTCTGGGGAATTAAAAATGCAAAATAGACTATCTTATCTGAAGAAGATTGCCAAGTGTCGCTCTGCGGGAGAACCTCGGCTGGGGAACTCCAAAAGTGAACAAACTATCTCTTTAAAGGAGATTGCCATTTGTTGACTTACTCAGGGAGATCCTTGTGTATGAACTGTCGTCTCAAAAAAGAAAGTTCTTCCACAACTCGCAAGGAAAACTCGAGTACATGTCTTAATGACTTGGGTACTAACATGATCAAAGCCCGACTAGACTATGTAATTATGATGTAATGTATGAATATTATAAAATGCAAAGTGAATGTGAATATAATTGTCGCGGATGTGAAATCCTGGGATACGACTTGAACTTTGTTGATAAGAAGATGTCTTCTTCTTGAGAGATGCACTCCATTGGGGATATCCGGTTATCAGTTGCCCGCGGTTTGGAAGTGAGTGAAATGATTTAAAGTGAAGATCCGTCATCGGGAGATGTTCGCAAAGTGACCTCATGGGGAAATCTGGGTTCCCGGAGTCTCAACCGTTCCTGGAGCAACTGTTTGCATTCTTCCCATTGTAAGTAAATCTTAGAAAGAAATTTCACCTTTATTTTTGCAAGTAAATTCATTTTGGTTTTATGAAAACATTTGTTTCAAGAAAATGACTGTTTAAACTTAAAATGCATTTCAAGAAACTGAATAAGACTAGATTGCAAAGAAAAGGCACAAGGCTCGAATTATTATATATGGAATGGTAATCAGCCAAATGCTTGATTCCATGGAGTATTTACAAAGTTGGAAATTGGTAATTTTTGGGAAAAGGGCTACGATGAAACGTGATGACCATTATCTTTCCCTTCCACTCCGAATTGTGCTGTATCCGTGCTTTGTAGAAGATGACCTACTGATGATGAATATTCCGCTATGGATTTTGAATGATCAAGTTTGTCCTGAACACAGTTACTTTCCATATATCCCTAACTTTTGCGTAAACTACCCCTTTCGGGTTTTAAGTCTACCGGGATTGATTATTTTTTTTTATGTCTCTAACTTTTGCCTGAATCGCCCTTTCGTGTTTTTGATTCACCGAGACACTCTTTTTTGCCTAAGCCGCTCTTTGCGAGTTTTCAACTTAGCGAGCTGTTCTTTTGTTTATTTAGGCGAAGTATTTCTTGACTGCGTCGACGTTCACAGGACGTGTGAATTCTTCTCCATCCATAGTCGTGAGCATTAAGGCTCCTCCTGAGAAAGCTCTCTTGACCACGTATGGGCCGTCATAATTGGGAGTCCATTTCCCTCTCGAATCTGTGAGAAAAGATTGAATCTTTTTGAGTACAAGGTCTCCTTCTTTGATTGTGCGAGGCCGAACCTTTTTGTCGAAAGCTTTCTTCATTCTTTGTTGATATAGCTATCCGTGGCATAAAGCTGTCATGCGCTTTTCTTCGATTAAGTTCAATTCATCGAATCTGCTTTGATACCACTCGGCTTCTGTTAATTTTGCTTCCATCAAGACTCTCATTGATGGGATCTCAACCTCTATAGGTAGGACTGCCTCTATGCCATATACAAGGGAGAAAGGAGTTGCTCCAGTCGAAGTACGTACAGATGTACGGTAACCATGAAGAGCAAACGGGAGCATTTCATGCCAATCTTTGTAAGTAATGACCATCTTCTGAATGATTTTCTTGATGTTCTTGTTAGCTGCTTCTACAACTCCATTCATCTTTGGTCTGTAAGGAGATGAGTTGTGATGCTCAATCTTGAATTCTTCACAAAGTTCCTTCATCATTTTGTTATTCAAATTTGACCCATTGTCAGTGATTATCCTGCTAGGAATGCCGTAGCGACAGATGATGTGATTCTTGATAAACCTGACGACAACTTGTCTTGTGACGTTTGCATACGAAGCTGCTTCGACCCATTTGGTGAAATAGTCTATGGCTACCAAGATGAAGCGATGTCCATTGGACGCTTCCGGCTCGATCATTCCAATCATGTCGATTCCCCACATGGAGAAAGGCCAAGGGGAAGAGAGTATGTTGAGAAGAGATGGTGGCACGTGAATTCTATCGGCGTAGATCTGGCATTTGTGACACCTCTTTGCATACTGGTAGCAATCTGACTCCATCGTCAGCCAATAATATCCTGCTCTTAGTATTTTCCTTGTCATGGTGTGTCCATTGGTGTGAGTACCAAAGGAACCTTCATGTATTTCTCTCATGAGTATTTCTGCTTCTTTCTTGTCAACGCATCTAAGCAGAACCATGTCGAAATTTCTCTTGTACAGAACATCTTCATTCAGGAAGAATCTACAAGAAAACTTTCTCAAAGTCTTTCTATCTTTCTTTGATGCCCCAAGAGGGTACTCTTGTCTTTGAAGAAAGTCCTTGATGTCGTGATACCACGGTTTGTCGTCGATAATTGCTTCTAATGCGAAAACATGAGCAGGCCTATCCAGGCGCATAACATCGATCCGAGGAATGTCATTCCAATGATTTATCCTAATCATGGAAGAGAGTGTGGCTAATGCATTAGCCAAGTTATTTTCTTCACGAGGAATGTGATGAAAATCTACCTTGTCGAAGAATGGTAACAATCTTCTCGCGTAGTCTTTGTAAGGGATTAGCCCTGGTTGGCGTGTTTCCCATTCTCCTTTGATTTGATTGATGACCAAAGCAGAATCTCCATATACATCCAAGTGTTTGATTCTTAGATCCATGGCTTCTTCGAGACCCATGATGCAAGCTTCATATTCAGCCTCATTGTTTGTGCATTTGAAAGTTAATCTGGCGGTAAATGGAATATGGGTACCCTGAGGTGTAACAATGATTGCCCCAATTCCTCGTCCATAAGCATTGACAGCTCCGTCAAAGATTAAGCCCCACTGGGATCCTATCTCAAGTCCTTCGTCTAGTAGTGGCTCGTCGTAATCTTTCATCTTGAGGTACATGACGTCCTCGTCTGGAAAGTCAAAACTGGTTGATTCATGACCATTGAGTGGGTGGTGAGCCAGGTGCTCGGCTAGAATGCTTCCTTTCACGGCTTTCTGTGCGTGATACTCAATGTCATATTCTGATAACAACATCTGCCAACGGGAAATTCTCCCAGTTAAAACAGGCTTCTCAAAGATGTACTTGATTGGATCCATATGGGAGATCAAACAAGTAGTATGTCGAATCATGTATTGGCGGAGACGTTTGGCAGCCCAGGCCAAAGCACAACAGGTTTTCTCGAGCATGCTGTAGCGGGATTCACAGTCAGTGAATTTCTTGCTCAGGTAGTAGATGGCATGCTCTTTTCTCTTTGTCTCGTCTTGCTGTCCAAGGACACAACCCATGGAGTCTTCTAAGACGGTTAAGTACATTATCAAAGGTCTTCCTTCCACTGGAGGAGACAGGATGGGTGGTTCGAGCAGATATTCCTTAATGCTGTCGAACGCTTTCTGGCAATCGTCTGTCCAGACGCAACTTTGATTTTTCCGTAGAAGTTTGAAAATTGGAGCACAAGTTGCAGTCATGAGATATATAAATCTCGAGATGTAATTTAGACGTCCAAGAAATCCTCTAACTTGTTTCTCGGTTCTGGGTGAAGGCATTTCTTGAATTGCCTTGACTTTGTCTGGATCTACTTCAATTCCTCGTTTGCTGACGATGAAACCAAGGAGTTTTCCTGAGTAGAAACCAAAGGTACACTTGTTGGGGTTCAGGCGAAGTTGAAACTTCCGTAAGCGTTGAAATAACTTTGTCAGATTCTGTATGTGATCTTCTTCATTCTCTGATTTAGCAATCATGTCATCCACATAGACTTCCACTTCCTTATGCATCATGTCGTGGAAAAGTGTAGTCATGGCTCTTTGATAGGTTGCCCCTGCGTTCTTTAGTCCAAAAGGCATAACGCGATAGCAGAACATGCCCCAGGGGGTGATGAAAGCTGTTTTCTCCATGTCTTCAGGTGCCATCTTGATCTGGTTGTATCCCGAAAATCCGTCCATAAATGAGAAAACTTTGGATTTTGCTGTACTGTCTACCAACATGTCAATATGTGGTAAAGGAAAGTCATCCTTAGGGCTAGCTTTGTTCAAATCTCTGTAGTCGACGCACATGCGGACTTTTCCGTCTTTCTTAGGAACGGGAACAATGTTAGCTAACCACTGAGGGTATTCTGAAGTGACGAGGAAACCAGCATTGATTTGCTTTTGAACTTCTTCTTTGATTTTCATGGCCATCTCCGGATGAGTTCTTCTCAATTTTTGCTTGACCGGAGGGCATTCTGCTTTTAGTGGTAAGTGATGCTCCACTATACTGGTATCCAACCCTGGCATATCCTGATAAGACCAAGCGAAGACATCTAAAAATTCTCTGAGCAGCTGTATCAAACTCTCTCTGATATCTGAACTGAGCGAAGCTCCAATCTTAACCTCTTTTCTGTTTCCATCGGAACCAAGGTTAATGATCTCTAGAGGCTCATTGTAGGGCTGAATGGCCCCTTCCTTTTGTTGAAGTAACCGTGAAATTTCCTTTGATATTTCTTCGTCTTCTTCTTCCTCTGCCTCGAATACAGGAAACCCAAAGCTTGGAGAAGTCATACGGTCGCACGTTTCAACGGGGTATTTTATGATTAATCTGCATATGTGTGATAAATTTATTTAGACAACGAGGGAAGACTCGGTGTATGCAGTTAATGGAATTTTTGATGTTTTTTAGGGGTGTTTTTTAGGATTACCAATTTTCGAAAAACGAAAAGGAAAAACTAACGAAGGAACAAAATGACATTTTTATTTATTAACAGTCATTTCTTGAAACAAAGACCCTATAAAACAAAACTCTATTGCTTTGGGCGAAGCAAAGAGGGACATTTTCCTAAGAAATAGTAAAATGCAAAGCCCTATGAAACATCTCTTCACCCTGGGCTATGGTGAGAGGACAAAATAACGGTGAATGTTCCTACTTAGGAGTGCGAACAACAGTTGAAACTTCAACAGCTGTCCAATAGTGGCGAACCCCATTGTGCACTAAGTAATCTGGAACCTTAGGCTTAAGCTGTCCTGTGGTAGGTCTTGATTTACCAACCATTGTCTTTGCAACACTCAGACGATCTTCTTTTACTTCAGCAGACTGAGCGGTGTGAGTATACCCATTTCCAAGTGGAGTATGTTGGTTTTTCTTTTGAGGAAACTTCCAATCTTCTGAATGGAGAGACTCGTTGTCGGAGACACTTTCGAGATCGTCCTCTTCTGTATTTTGGTCTTGCTCTCCTCCCAAGATGGTATTGACTAGATATGTGAACTCTAAATTAGTAGCCTCGGAAGGTGATTTGGGGATATAATCCTCAATGATGACTTCACCAGATGCTGATGATGAATAGCAAGGGTTATATATCTCTTTTGGCTGAGAGAGGTACTCGTAATCAATGCTCCATCCAGTTGGAACAATGTCTTCAAGAGAGATTCTTGAACTTTCAGGAGCGGAGTATTTCACCATGTAGTCGAATTTTCCGCTTGGTTCTCCTAATGTATCCCAAGTTTCTTCGGGGATAGGAGGAACTTCTTCTGATGAACCATGACTTCTGGTGGTGAAGCTGTTTGTAACTTCATCACTGCTTGGTTGAGTTTTAATTTCAAATCCTTTAGTTGGATAACAGCAAGGTGAATCAGACTCTGGTAAGGAGATGTATCCTGCTTTGTTAAGATAGGATAACCATTCCTCTTCATCGGTGTTTTCCGTACCGATGGTATTGACTGTTTGTTGAACAGGTTGAAGAAAACCTCCACTACGGAAAGTTTCTTGAATTGGGAGAACTACCTCAATTCCTGGAATAGCCTTTGATGATGTTGGAAAGAATCCAACTCCTGTTCTGTTCTTGTTGTTGGTAGGAATATTAATGTGCCCCCAACCACTGGTAGTGCCATCCTTTACAACTTGGATTGCATCTTTGTAGGAAGAAATAGACGCTGCTTTCTCTTTTCCTTTTTCCTTGTCCAAGGAAAGTGCTTGGAATTTGGTTCCAACAACTTCTTTTGGTTCTATGTCGGAGAATGATGACAGGTTGCTGACAATCAAGGCTCGTTCTCCACATACGGTTACCAATTTGTCATCTCTTATGAACTTCAGTTTCTGATGAAGTGTTGAAGTAATTGCCCCATCCTCATGAATCCATGGGCGACCTAGCAAACAACTGTATTGTGCCGGGATATCCATAACTTGGAAAGTAACTTTGAACGTCTGAGGTCCAATAGTTATGGGAAGATCCACTTCTCCGAAAACTGACTTTCTTGATCCATCAAATGCTTTGACGATGACATGACTGTCCCTCAATGGGTAATCTTCGAAAGATAATCTTGAAAATGTTGATTTAGGCATGACGTTAAGAGAGGATCCGTTGTCTATTAGGACTCCTGTGAGTACATCACCCATGCAGCTAATTGAGATGTGAAGTGGAAGGTTATGGTCCACTCCTTCTTCAGGAAGATCTTCGTCACAAAAACTCAGGCTAGTTCCTGCGGAGATGTTGGCAACGATACTGTTGAATTGTCCCACAGTAACACTTGGTTCTACGAAAGCTTGTTCCAAAACTTTCTATAGAGCTTCCCTATGAGCTTCAGAACTCAATAGTAGGGAGAGAACAGATATCCTAGACAGAGTATGTAGTAGCTGGTCTACAATGTTGTATTCACTCCTCTGGATTAACTTCAAGATCTCATCACTTTCTTTCGCTTGAACAGCATTGGTCGGATGATTGTCTTGCCTATGTGGCACTTCTTCCGAAGGCTTCTCTACACTTTCTGTTGCTCTGTTGAAGACTCGTCCACTTCTGGTGACTCGACTAACGTCAGCAATGTTGACAGCAGACGGTAATGGTATTTCCTTACCATTTTCAATGAATGTAGCATTGTACTTGTATGGTATAGCCTTGTCAGACTCATACGGTACAGGACCTGGTAAGTAAATGACTAACGGAGCAATTGCTGTCTTCCTGCTGTCATACTTGACTTGCGTTGGTTCAGCTTGATTAATTTGAGGAGATACGGTAAAGACTTCGTCATCTTCTCTGTTGGCAAGAACTGTAGATTTGAATGACGTTAGGGTGCTGATCTATCAAATTCACTGAAGCTTCTTTATGCTGCGGCAAAGGATTTGCCTGGACGTTAGGATTAGTATCTTTGAAGGACAGCATTCCGCTCTTCACTAATTTTTGAACGTCGATCTTGAAATTGAGACATCTCTCAATGTTGTGACCTGGTGCCCCCTGATGATAGGGACAAGATTGGTCAGCCTTGAACCAATGTGATGATTCATTTGTAGGATTTGGAGGGCTCTTTGTCTGAATGAGTCCTTTCGCCAGTAGTGTTGGAAACAACTCCGCATACGGCATTGGTATGGGATCAAAGGCAGGATACCTTGGAACCCGATTGTTGTTGAAATTTGGAGGTCGAACCTGCTGCTGAGGTTGCTGCGACCCTTGTTGAAATTGTTGTTGCGAAACCTGAGGTTGATAAGCTGGCGCTGAGTTAACAACTGGAGTTACTGTAGCAACCTGAGGTTGAAACCTCTTTCTAACTTTGTGCAAGACATTGCTGACATCTTGATCCTTTATCTTCTGGAAAGAACTTCCATACTTCCTTGGACCAATAGAAGATTCTGGTTCTTTGTTCAAACGTCCTTCTCGAACTGCTTCTTCTAAGAGTACACCCATGTTCACCATCTCGGTAAAGTCACTTGGTACACTTGCAACCATTCGTCCGTAGTAAAATGGACTCAAAGTTTTGAGATAGATTTTTGTCATTTCTTTCGCTTCAAGTGGTGGACAAATTTGAGCAGCAACTTCACGCCATCTCTGAGCGTATTCCTTGAAGCTTTCTCTATCTTTTTGAGTCATGGCCCGGAGTTGATCTCTGTCGGGAGCCATATCCAGATTGTACTTATACTGTTTGACGAAGGCCTCTCCGAGGTCTCTAAAAGTACGAATATCTGAACTATCCAAGTTCATGTACCATTTGAGTGCAGCACCAGTCAGGCTGTCTTGAGAATAATGAATGAGCAATTGTTGATTATCAGTCTGAGTTGACATTCTTCGAGCGTACATCACGAGGTGACTTTGTGGGCATGAATTCCCTTTGTACTTCTCAAAATCTGGTACTTTGAATTTGTGAGGAATCTTAACATTTGGAACCAGACAGAGGTCTGCAGCATTCTTTCCAAATAGATCTTATCCTCAGAGAGTTTTGAGTTCCTTTTGCATTTGCAGAAACTGTTCTTGGAACTCGTCCAATCTTTCATACACGCCAGCATCCTCACTTGGAGCGTGATGATATACTTGTTCGCCCTGTGGAGGAAAAGTATGCATAATAGGTCGCGGAGAAGCCATGACAGCAGATCTTGGAATCTCAGCATTCTGTTGTGTGAAACCCATTGCCGTTGATCTTGGAACTTCAATTTCCAGAGGTTTGTAACCCTCCGGTGGACGCATATCCATGGTGACTCTTGGAACTTCAGAAGCTGGAGGTATGTACCCTTCTGGAGTAAAGTTATACGGCATGCCCCAAGGTTGATCGGGCGGCATGGTATACTGAGGAATAGGAGTAGAAATAATCTCGGAAACCACAGTCCTTTGCGGTTCTTCTGGCGTTGGTCGATTCTGCGCAACCACCAATGCTTCTACCATACTATTGAGTCTTTCAACAGTACCCTTAAGAGTATTGATCTCTTCTCTGAGTTCTTCATTCTCTTGTTCGAAGTCTTCCATTCTTTTCTTGCGTCTTGAACGAGTGTTGTATGGATGAGACAGCTTGAAAGTGTTTGTTCACCTCCTTCTCCTCCTCTCTTTCTGGAGAAAGGAAAGTGACTATTAGATCCGCGACAATTCTCGTGTCAGTACGTACGACTAAAGCGATGCATGATATGTAATTAAGTTATTATTTTTCAAGGAAACACCATAATTACGTTATGAAACATCAAACTTTTATTAATTAAGAGAAAACGCTATTTTTTACACACTTTGAAAAAGGAAATACAGAGAAATTGAGAGAAAGGACTCTAAAACTTTGACGAAGAGCCGACTTCATGTTCTAACATTTTCTTCTGTTTCTTGTGTTGAGCATTCTCTGACGTGAGCTGATCGATGATCCAGGAAGCAGGAGGGATATGATGAGAAAGTGACGATTGTGTCACTTGTCGATCGAGTACTTCAAGTAACTCATCCTTCCTTCTTAGGATGTTCTGAATCTCAACATTTTCCGTGTTGACGATTCGATACTTGTTCTTCCAAGCATTTCTTTCTTGGCATACTTTGTTTAATGCCGCTTGCAGTTTTTCAACATCGGTGGAGAAAAGGTAAATTGGTTCCCTTAGGGGAATAGGTTCTTGATGTTGATATGGTATCCTGAGCTTGAATGCTCTGACGCGTACCCATTGAAGGTAAGGATCCAAAGAGATGCAAAGATGTTTTCCTAACAATCTTCTCCCTTTTGTGTGAACAAGACGCCAGGCTTGGACAATTTCCTTCTTCAGCATGTTACCATGATCGTCGATGCTCTTGAAGAACAGACCCTCCAATTGAATACTACTTGGAATATTTTTCATAGGATAGCCATATTGACGACGGGCTAAAGCTGGATTGTAACTGATTCCTCCCTTAGTTCCAATAAGGGGTACGTTAGGATAACTTCCACAACTGAAGATGATCTTGGTTTCGTCGTTGTCAGGACTACACCAATCAATGTCCGTATGAGTGAGAGACATGATTTTCTGTGACCAGTAAAGGCCATCCCTCATGTTCCAGAAAGTGCTAGACTTTGGCAGGTGCGAGACGAACCATTCGTATAACAACGGTACACAGCATGTGATTAATCCACCTCGCTGCAGGTTTCTTGAATGCACAGAGTGATAAGCATCCGCAAGCAAGGTTGGAACTGGATTTCCAATCAAAAAGATCTTAATTGCGTTGATGTCGACGAAATCGTTAATGTTAGTAAACAAAAACAATCCGTAGATAAGCAATGCCAAGATTTCCTCAAATGCGCTCATATCTTGGATGCTGACGAAGTACCGAGCTTGGTCTAACAAGAACTTGGAAGGAAATCCTTGAATTCCTCCTCTACTCACCATATGAGTTCTGATGTCGACTACGTTCAAAGGAGTGGTTGCAGCAATGATAATGTCGTCAGGATTCTTTTCCAAACCAGAGTACGGATCTTGCGCGTACACGGGTATTCCGATCAGACGAGAGTACTCCTCCAACGTAGGCATGAGTTGATAATCTGGAAAGGTAAAGCAGTGATACGTTGGATCGTAAAACTGCACCAATGTGGGAAGGATCCCATCCACGATGTCAGTGCTGAGAAGAGGCAGAAGTTTTCCATACTTCTCCTTGAAAGCCTAGGGGTTGACCACCAGTTTTCCGAGCTTTTCCAATTCCTCTACCTTAGGAATCTTGAAGGTATATTTCCTAGATCTCTTTCTTCCGTAATCCATGATATAGATCCTTAAGTCCTCTCTCCGTTTCTCTCTTTCTATGAAGTTCAAAACGTTCGTTATTTAGTTTCCTTGAAAAATGACTCGAAAAAGACTCTTTTTTTTAATTATTATGAATGAATGATGCATGAATGCATGAATGCACACATAAGAGTTTTAAACAAACATGGCGTAGAAGGGTATAGTGGTCATGAAGTCACAACGCAAACCTCGCCCCAATGGTAAACTAAGGATAAGGATTTTTGTACCTGTAGAACGGGTTCTAGGGGTCTCAGAGTTTTTGCTCAACCTTAAAGATACGTTGATTGGTATCTATAAGAGAGTTTTCTCTGAGTGTAGTATCTGCGTGACAATTACTTCCGTAATCACCGCTCTACGTCCTAAAAAAGGCTTTAAGTTGGGTTAATGTGTTTCTAAGTCCTCCTGGTACAAATCAGTCTCGGAATGCATTGGCGCAGTTAATCACAACCTGCCAGGCAAATCCCAAGAGTAGAATTGAGAACCAAGATTAGAGGGCCTTCACCGAGAAGACATCCTCCATCCTATCTTATGTTGCACTCAAATCCGGGTATAGGATTTCTCACCACAAGGGGGAATCAAGCCCTTTCCCGATACAGAATAAACAAAATAAACAAATATATATGCAACAATCACATGAAATGACACAGAGGTTAGGCAGGACCTCTCTTGTTTGAGGGGGAATTTGGCATCCCTAATTCCTCATTGGGGCTGGACCAGCAACAGGTCAACCATTGGTTTGGATGAAAAACCAAGATTTTTTAACACTTATATCCCCAGCAGAGTCGCCATTTTTCTGTGGTGTCGTTTTTTTTACCTCCCCGTTTCACTTGGGAGGACGACACGCTAGACCCTTTTCACGCGAAATTTGGAAGGAGAATGCGCCCGGGATGGGATGAATTTTATTTCAGTTCTTCCTACGATATCACACGAACTTTCTTATTGTCCTACGAGTAGGAAAGGGAAAAAATATCTCAACTAAACCCTAGAAGTTTGCTAAGTGTGGGGATTTCACCTAGACTAGAAATTCTGGAGTTCGGGGGGTCGGTTATACATAAGGAAAAGTTTAAGCACCCTACATATCCGTAGTACTCTACGGGAACCTTCTCTGTGTCATTGTGATTGTGTTTATTGCTAATGATTGGGAAAGTTTCTCCTTTGTGTTAGGAGAGAGAATTGAATTGATTTAAAAGACAGACAGACAGACAAACAAACTGACTATTTTTGGTATTTTATTAGCTCGCTGAGATTAGTTGTGAACCTTATGCCTACATATCCCTAGTGGAAGTTAGAGCTTAATGTAGTTCGGGGAACTAACTAGGGAAATTAATTATTTTTGGTGCCTTGCTTGAAGCTCAAGGTTGAAGCTTTGAATTAAATCTCTGTTTACAATAAAGAGACATGAAATCATCTTTACAGAGAGGTATTTCTACTATTCCACCACAAACATTCTAAAAGTGACAGAAAAGCTAAAAAAATGATGTTTCATTAAGAGGGGAGTCTACTTGGTTGATCAAGTATGACAGCCATCGTGCCTCTAAAATGAAAGATTCTCAACCAAATTAGGGAAAGGGTCGTACAAGTCTGGGTGTGTTGCCAGAGCCTGCCTTTCAGTGTCCTAAATGGGAGAAATGATGATTTGTTTGAAATGATGATTGTTTGAAATGATTGTTTGTTTGTGGTGAGATAAGAGAAATATCTACCTATGAAGATGAGCTATGTCTATCTATTGTTTGAAAGATTTGATTTTTTAGCTGGCTTGAATGAGGCCCAAGCTTGAGGCTTTTGATTGATTTATTGTTTTTATGAGAAATAACTCTACTGGGGAGAATTTAAACTAAGGAGTTTTTGTGTTCTGTACAAAGCCCAGAATTGAGGCTGACTCTAATTGGAGAGTGTTTATTTGATGGATTTTATTTGGTGTTCTGTACAAAGCCCAGAATTGAGGCTGACTCTACTTAGGGAGACTCTATTTGTTGTGCCTTGTATAAAGCCCAAGGTTGTGGCTAACTGCTGAGGATAAATGAGTTTTTTAAGACTATGGATGACTCTATTTTGTGTGCCTTGTACAAAGCCCAAGGTTGTGGCTGACTCTTAACTGAGGAAGTTATTAATTTGTGCCTTGTATGAAGCCCAAGGTTATGGCTACTCTAGCTAGGGGGAATATTATTTTCTGCCTTGTACAAAGCCCAAGGTTGTGGCGGACTTTTAAAGAAACTGAGTGTGGAAGACTCTATGGGGAAAATATCCTTGAGATTAGGAATCTTTGACACAGGGAAATATGGTTTATCTGCCTTGTACAAAGCCCAAGGTTGTGGCTAAAAATGAAAGTCTCGCTGGGGGAGTTTTATTCTGCTAGAGGTTTGAACAAACTAATTTATTATTTTTATGTTTTTTGGAAGCTAACCCTTTCCAGGGATTTTGACTCAGCTGGGGAAATTGACTATTAAAAGACTGATTTTTATCATGTTTTTTGGAGGCTGACCCTTTCCAGGGGTTTTGATTCTTTTGGGGAATTTATCACTTAAAGGAATAAATCTTTGGATTTGAAGGAGTGATTTTGGAGGCTGACCCTTTCCAGGGGTTTTTGTTAAGATGAAGGAATGTGTGGAGGCTAACCCTTTCCAGGGTTTTTTGTTAAAATGAAGGAATGATTGGAGGCTAACCCTTTCCAGGGTTTTTGTTAAAATGAAGGAATGTATGGAGGCTAACCCTTTCCAGGGATTTTTGTTATAATGAAGGAATGATTGGAGGCTAACCCTTTCCAGGGGTTTTTGTTAAAATGAATGGCAGAAAGAATATCTAGTGGAGACTTCTTGTTTAAAGCCCAAGATTAAGGCTGACTCTTGCTGAGGATAAGCAAGTTTGGATCCTAGACTTTGCTAAGGAAGATTGATGAAGATAAGGGTGACAGAGTTTGTCCATGTCTCTCATTCCAAAAGGTGTACTCAATATGAAAATGAGACAATATTAGCTTGTTTAAAGTCTGGTTTAAAGTGGAAGAAACTCACCAGGATAGGCTAAAAGGTAACTAAAGACCTGTTCCTATGTTTATAAGAAACCTGATGGGTCCTTGTATACAAGCTCAAGAGGAAGCTGGAAATGCTTGTAAGAAGCCTGTGGGTCCTTGTACAAAGCCCAAGAGGAGGCTAATCGAGGGTCATCGAGGGTCCTTGTTATAGCACAAGAGAAAGCTATGTGGTTTTGAACTTATTTTGGCTCTAAGCAAATGGGTAAGAGGTTTCACCGGGAATAATTCCTCTTTGGGTGGATGTGTCCTATTTTTTGTTCTAAGGTTTTTGCCAAGATGTTTCACCGGGAATAATTCATCTTGGGGGTTTGAACTACAGATCTCTAATTAGGAAAGAGCCTTCACCGGGAAGACATTCTCAATCCTAGAACATATTCCTATAATATATATATAGTTTAACTGTCCTAGGGTTTACACTCAAACGTAGTTCTAAACAATATATATACAGTTCTATATTTGACAGTAATTTAAATAAAGACTGTAAATTGAAAGCTTGTAAAGCCTAACCTGGATGGAGTGGAGGCCTTTGAAGAAGTATGTACAAAGCCTTACCAGTAATTTTTGTTGTTTTGTTGATAACAGTTGAATATTTATTATAAATAGTTAAGGTTTTTGAAAACAGAAGAAGTGAAGATGGACAAAGGTCACATAGGTATCTGACGAGTTTCACCGGGAATAATGCCCTTCAAATACCAGAAGAATGTTTTGAAAACAGAAAGGAGATTTTGTAAATACAGTTTTTTGAAAACAAACTATGAAAAGAAAAAGGTGTTAGGACTTATACTCTATTAGAGGCCCATTGAAAATGATTCACTGTTGAATGAGATTGAAATGATATAAGGTTTTGTTGTTTGAAGACCTTAATCATTTGTTTAATCGGAGACTGAAAACAGTTTTGAATATTGACAAAAGTCAACTTAATTAAGGCAAAGATGAAATCTTATACCTAATTAAGACCTAAATAATTAGGGTTTTATCATAAGATTATTCACAAAATAATTAGGTTAAAACAAAATGAAGATATATATTTTCAAAGTATTTAAGAAAACACTTAAAACATACTATTTTAAACCTAATCAAAATATATGAAATAAATAAAATTTTTATGATTTTTTTGATTATTCACAAAATAGATATATTAAATGACAAGTGTGTAAAAAATGAGATCAAAATGAATTAATTTGATAGGTTAAATAATTGTTTAAAGTTGTGAAGAAATTAAATGATAAAAGAGTGATAAAAAATAAGGTTTTGTCACCTAGAGGGATTGAACTCACGCCCTCCAAGTCACTAACCCAAAATAACACCATTGGGCTAACGCGCGCTTGGTGTTTATGACACACATCCAGTTCATTATATTTTCAAACAAGTGGTAAATCATTGAAAAATAAAAGAAACAAAAAGTCTGCGGTGAGGGGGATTCGAACCCCAGACTTGAGGCATGAGGAGACTAAGAGCGCATGTGAGGCCACTAGGGCAAACGATGAATTCGTTTATAAAACGCATTCCATTCAAAATAAAATAAACCTAGCATATAGATTTGAATTTCGCGCGCCACCATGGTCGTCTTCTTCCTCGAGCTCAAGGATTTTCAAAATTCTAACTCTCTGGTTTCTCAACTAAATGGCATGATGTAAACATCAATCTTGCTCTAAATTTCCTCACGAATCCAGACATGTAACTAACATGAATTTATATTAACTACATCTACTGAATTAACTAAATTACGTGAAGAACCCTAAAATTTGAAATTTAAATTAAATGATCATACTGAAGTATAAATGACTGATGATAGAGGGTTTTTAATCCTCTGATGATGCTGAATGAAATGGTATCGAGCTTTACCCAAAGAAGTACATGAGTTAAAGAGATGGAGTTGAGAAACTTACCTCTGAAAATGGAGGTTGTGAGGATGATAGAGAGCACCTAGGCTTGTATGAATGATCCCAAAAGCTTCCTTGGAACCCAGTGATGCTAACTGAATGCTTATTGTGACTTCAAACCTTCTGAACTGCTCTATGGACCTCCTTCGATTTGAGCTTCAAGTGGACATGGAGGGTGATGAATCTTGAGTTACAGATGAGTTGCAGCCATCTGAACAGCTTCACTATGACCTAAGGAATGTGTCTGGATGCTTGGCTTTGTTGGAAACCTTCTGAGTTGCTCTATGGACCTCCAACTTCAACAGCTCCAAAGTGAGAGCAACAATGGTGTTCCTCCACCTACAGAAGTGATCCAGGTGCTTGGATCACCTCAAATGAGCCCCCTTGAGATGTTAGAATGCTTACTTTCCAAAGATAAGCTCTGGTTTGAAGAAAACGATTCTTCTTGCCAAAGAACTTTGAAAAACCATAAGCATGAGAAGAGAAAGAGAAAGCAAGGAATATGGTTGCTTTGGTGTGTTTTCTGAATGAGAAAGAGCCCTCTATTTATAGGCAAATGGCTCAGAGCAATTGAACATAGCAAGCTTGCTTAGTGAAGTGAGTTTGATTTCTTAGCCATGAAGAAAATTTGAAAATATCCCAAATGCAATGATGCATTTTCGGGCTATCTTCCCCCACCATTGATCTTGTATGATCTTAGGGAAGATTTCTGATTCAGAGGAGAGTTCTAATTGGCTTAGAGCAAGATTCCTTGATGATTCACCATTTGCCATAAATTCAAAAATGCAATCATTACATAATCACATGCCTTTGTTTTTGGGAATCTTCTCTAATCCTTATGCAATGATGAATTTGGATGTATGGCATGTTTTCAGATGCATTAGAGGTCGGGTAGCATCATTTAGAGAAGTTACTTGCACAAAATTGCAAAGTTTCAAATTGCACATGACCTATAATTTTCACTTCAAGTGCCTAACTTTAGTCAATCATATCTCTTAGCTCAAAATGAATTTGGGAGAGGTTGAGCACAATTTGGAAAGCCCTCAATATTTACTTTGATTCATTAGTTAGTGTTTGCCCAAATTCTTTAGGGAAATTAGTGAAAAAGTCCCATAAAGTTTGAAGAAAACTAGGGTTTTCTTGCATGTTTTGTGAAGGCAGCCACTTTGAAGCTCCATAACTCTTCAATGATTGATTTTTAGCAAAAACATCATATGTGTCAAAGTTGTTTATTGGATCAAAATCTACAACTTTCATGTTGGGAGTTTTTTTCAGTTTGTAGGTGAAATTTTGAGAAAATCCCTTCCAAAGTTTGGCAAAAATCACTTGAAAACACTTAGAAAAATTTCTAAGTATGAAAAGTCAAACTTTTGACTTTTGATTTTTGATTGATTTTCTTGATTTTCCTTGATCAAATGACTTCAAATATCATATATTGATGATTTAAAACTTCAAAAGTCATGGTTGACCAAAATTTCCAAAAAGTCAAAGGTGATCCTGTGCAGTTGACTTTTTCAAATGAAGTGAATTCTTGGACTTTTGTGATGAATTAAAATCTCCTCTTCAAATGAGTAATGTGAATGGATTATATTGAGGGAATAGAAGCTCTTGAGTCATGCTTTGAGTTTTGGATCCATATCCTGATTAAAAGTCAACTATCTTGGTGAATTAGGTCAAAAACCCTAATTGTCGACCAGATGAAATTGATGACTATGGATCTTGGCTTGGAGTGTAATGCCCAATGGATATTGTTATATGAGCCATTTGAAGATGATTGATGCCTTTGAGTGATCCCTTGGAGTTTTCTAGGGTTTCCCAAATGTGATCCCTGATTTTAGTCCTTGATGGGGCTCAAAACCCTAGACTGGGTATCAGGTGAACAAGTGACTGCTCTGAGTATCTATTTTGTCTTTGATGAAAAGTCTAAAAGATTATGACATCTCAGGGGGTCAAAAATTAGGGTATGACAACTGGAAATTGAATTCGTGCCTGGAGGTGTTACAGATGTTATTTCTTGATCTGGATAGCTTCAATGATGATTATGGAACATGTTTGAAAGCTTGGAAGGATTGAATTCATCTGGATCAAACTGTTGTACTCGATTTGCAGTCACTTGGAGCATGGGTCGAATTTGATGATGGAGATGTTTCAGATTGTTGGTGAGTGTTTGGATAGTTCATATGTGATATATATGAGGTGTTGGAAGTGTAGCAACCTGCCCTAAAAATTAAAGTTTTAAGAGTCGCCACCTATTCTGAAGGGCGAGTAGGAAACCCTGTGCAGTTTAGAGATCGGGGTAAGATTATTATAATCAGGTCGATGGAAGGTGTTAGGCACCCTCAACCCTTTCCTATGGCTTTGAATCTAAGGTAACGGTTTATGGCTGAAAGTTAAAGTCAATAGCTAAAGAAGTGAAAAGGGTAAAAATTGAGATTTTAGGGAGGGGGACTCGCCTTGGTTATCCAAGTGCCTACGTATCTCCTTAGGGAGAATCAGAGTCAACGTAGTTCGGGCACAGGATTGTACGCCTTTGAATTAGTATGAGGTTGTTTGAAGGCTTTTTGAATGGCCTATCGTAGTTTTAGAAGTTGTGGTTTGAAAGGCATTTTGAATTGCCTGATTGAAAAGGATGAAAATCCGCAGTGTCGTGGTGTAGTGTGTTTTAAATGTTTTGGGCGTACAACCCTGATTTGATATGGCACCGTTAGATGCGATGACCAATAGATTTAGTCAGTATAGCTAACGGATTAAGGGGCATTGCTGGTTACTTAGATCGATAGATTGATCGTCGCGGGCAGCAAATTAAATGTATTTTAATTTATTTAAGTCTCATTTTTTATTCTTTTATCTCTCGTTTAATGCGACTAATAGATTTAGTCGGGTCGAGGAGAGAATTATTCAAGAATTAATCGAATTAATATTTTTTGCCAAATGACAATGGGATTGGGCGAACCCTAATAATGATAACCTAGCTAGGTTTTTTGTGATTTTTTAATATTAATTAAACCAATTAAGTCGAATAATCGACATAATCGAATAATCGGGATGATCCTCAATAAATCAAAATCCTAATCCTAATTTTATACTTCTAATCCTAATTTTAATAAATTAATTAAAATAAACATAACTAATTAATTCTTAATCTAAACAATTAAATAGTAAAGTAAAAATAAATAATAAATAGAGAAAACCTGGTTATGATCCTGTACATTGGGTCTTGAACGTCCACGGTACTCCTTCAAAACCTGACGCGCTGGATCTGCTACTAAGGGAGATCCTATGGTCCATACTTGAGGTGCACCGTAGGCCTTCTGGATGCGCGCGCGTGGAAACAAGAGGTTTGCTAATTCATAAAAAATATACAGGAGCTGGGAATCAAACCAGCGTTCCTTCAATCTCCAACCATTCCTTTCGCCACTCATCCATATTCGCTTTGCTGTAAACAATACAAGTGCTAAACAATATATAAAAAAACAAAACAGTATGACCTTGGATGGAAGTCTGCGCGCGTCCCCCCACAGATTTCAAATTGAACCAATAGCTGGCTCACACCTCATCGTCTTCTTGCTTATCCCCTGCAACTGCCTTTTACAGCACTTGGCATAAAATTAGCTGCGAAAACTATTAGATATAACACCTAGATTTAACGTAAAATCCTCAAACAAGCATGAAAAGAAAAAAGGAAGACATGGCTAAACTCGTATCATCCTCGCGATTCCAATCATGCCCATGATTTTTCCTAATTTATCCTGTATCAGAAAACCCCAAAATAAAACCCTAAAACTCAAAAATGGCGGACTGTCACGCAAGCATACAAAGAACCAATTACAAACCCAGAAACGATCTAAACCTTGTACCAATCAATAATATCCAATCAAAAAACGTTTAGGTACGCTAAATCTAGGAAAATGAACGCAAATTTGGTTTGAGCAAATCGTGGCCAATTCGGCGCGATTTTTACTGCTGCGACCTTGGAGGATGGACGAAAACCCTCCTATGACGTGCCAGGGAGGTGTTTGAATCACCAAGACTCCTTGAATTGGTCCATATTCCTGAACTCGAATTTTTTTTTTTTTAATATTTTTTACGGTTCTTGGAGGCAGAATCCTTCCTCCCCTTGCCTCTGACTCAGCTTGGATACTTATAGACATTCTATTAGGTCAACAACCTTTATCATAATCCACTTAAATCTTGCTTCTTTATGCTAAAAAAAGATTTGATTGGGAACTTGATTGAAAATCATGAAATCTTTCCTAAGTTGGTAAAGTTTTGATTTTTCCTTCTCCCTCTCTATTAGCACGAATTTAACTCATAAATATGGTGTTTGGATGATTAAAATTGATTGGAAAATAAAACCAAACAAATCTTTTTGTGCTTTCCTTAGATTATTTGATTTAAATGATATTTTAAATGAATAAAATTCACTAAAAAATATAATAAAAATCACATAATTATGGGATTGGTGTTGGGAATTCTTGGTGACCTCATAAGCATGTTTGGATTATAAAAAGTCAGGCACATTTGTAAATATATCCATTTTGAACCTCATTTGTTTCACATTTTCCATCCAAAATCGACCAACTTTGACGAGGCATATCTCCCTCAATTTTTAAGATATGAGAGAGTTCTAGGACATTTTGGAAACCACAAGATGTACTCTACAAGCCACTTTGGAACATATTTTTCATTTGGAGTATTTATCTTGATGATATGCCCTTTGACAAAAAACTGCTTTCGGTTGACCTTTGAAAAGGACCTATAATCTTTTTGCCCATATCTTCCAAATGAAGCATTTCTAGCCTTATCTTGTGAGAGACAAAGTTGTAGAGAATCCAATTTCCTTCAAAATAGCCTTTGAGTGAGAAATTTCTGATACGCCATGTGAAAGTTATGATCAGTCAAAGTTGAGTTGACTTTCTCCTATAAAAGACCCTAATTTGAACCTTTGCATTTGTTCATTTCTGAGTTTTTATTAATGGATCATGATCAATCTTTGATCAAATGATGGATATAACCTCACATACTTGATGTTTACCAAAAGTCAGGAGTTTTGACTGTGTTTTGTCCATGGTTGACTTTTAGGTCAAACTAGTCGACTATGGATCACTTGAGCCATTGAGTGATCAAATCCTTGAAATAGAAGCTTGATAATTGACATGGAGATACCTTTAGACGTACGAGACACCTTGAGATCCATTTGAGGCCTTAGAGATTCAAACTCCTTTGATAAAGTACAAACCCTAATCTAAGAGGCCCTCAGTTAGGAGAATGTTGCTTTGAATAGTCCCTTTAACCTTGAATCATTGAGGATGAAATGCGGATGGCAAATTTTGGGGTATGACAGGAAGTGCTAGTTTGGACAGAAATGAGTTTGAATGGAATTTGGCATGATAAGGCTCATTTTAGGCAAACATGGAGGTTGAAGAGTGATTCTGAGTTTGAGATGTTTTTAGGGTGTATGAGGGGATCAAACACATCCCATATGATGTTTATGAGTTGTTGGAACCACCATCTTGGCCAGAACTTCAATGGTTTAGAGGTTGGAAATTCTACCTCTTTGAAACTTAAGAAACTTGCATTCTAAGAAAGGAAGAGAAAACCTATGATTTGTGAGGTTTTGGTGTGATTTTGAAAGTGATTTGAACCTCTATTTATAGGCCAAGAGTTCTGCATTGCAAGATTATACAATTTGATCATAGAATGGTGATTTGGCATTTGGAGATAAAATGGAATCTTTGCATTAAATGCAAAATAGTTAAAACCTAAACCATGGTTAAAATTTCCCAAGCTTCTTATCTCTTTCCAATCTGATCACAAACCAGAAATATCCTCCAATTATTGCTTGTTTATGTCATTGCTTGCATCATAAGGTAAAATAGTTCATAACTTTGGCAAAATGACTTGAAATTTCAAGTGAAATGATCACTAATGGCAAAATTCAAAACCATAGCTACACTTCAATTTTTTTCATGCTCTTGGACATTTTGGAAAGCTCATGTTATGTACTTCAAATCCCTAGTTGAAAGTTTCTTCAAGACCTTTAAGGAAATGGGTGAAAAAGATCCATGAACTTTGAAGAAAATGAGGTTTTAAGTGAATTTTTCAAAAGATACCAACTTTGAAGCTCCATATCTCTTAAATGGTTGATCTTATGGAAAAAAAATTATATTTGACAAAGTTGTTGATTGGATCAAAATCTACAACTTTCATGTTGGAAGTTTTTTTCAGTTTGTAGGTGAAATTTTGAGATATTCCCTTCCAAAGTTTGGAAAAAACCACTTAGAAATTTTTCTAAGTATGAGAAGTCAAACTTTAGACTTTTTGATTCTTGATTGATTTTCTTGATTTTCCTTGATCAAATGACTTAAAATATCATATATTGATGATTTAAAGCTTCAAAAGTCATGGTTGACCAAAATTTCCAAAAAGTCAATGGTGATATTGTACAGTTGACTTTTTCGAACGAATCGCGTTTCTGGAGATTTCAAATGAACCAAGCTATCCTCACCAAATGAATGGTATGAATGGATCACATTGAGTTATTGGAGGACCTTGAGCCATGGTTTAAGTTGTGGCACCATGTCCTGATTAAAAAGTCAGTTGTTCAGATGAATTAGGTTAAAAACCCTAATTGTCGACCAGGTGAAATTGATGACTGTGGATCTTGAATTGAGATACAATTTCCATTGGATATTGTCATAGGGATTATTTGAAGATGATTGAACACTTTGATTGATGCCCTGGAGCTTTTTAGGGTTTCCCAAATGTGATCCCTGATTTCAGTCCCTGATAGTTCAAAACCCTAGTCTGATGACCTGAAATTTCACTGTTGATCAGTCCTTGTGTGGGAGATGTCTTGAGCCAATAGATTAGGTCAAGATGATGTACTTGGGGTCTTGAGGTCATGTCCCAAGTCATTAGGTCAAATCCTGAGCAAAAGTCAGGAGTATGCAGTCTTCAGTCAAAACCCTAATCTGGTTGATTCAGAGCCTTTGAGCTTGTTGAAATGAATCTTTGAGGACCAAATGTTGATTGTTGATGAAGATGGTTCATTTGATATGAAGGGATAACAAAACCCTAATTGATTGTTGCTTGTACTGATGAGTGATTTCTTGATTAAACCCTGCTGAGCACAAGTAGCAACCACAAGCTATGCAATTTGTTAGAGATGAAAATGATGCATATGCAAATGATATGAGGTGGTATCTTAGGTCAAAAATTGGGGTATGACCGATGCCCCTATTTAAGTTTCTTCAACCTGAGATATGAAGATTGAAAATCTTCGTTTTGATGAGGTGGAAGAGACATAAATATCAGAAGACGCAAATTTTGGACCTAAGATACCAAAATTGCGAATGATGCAAGGATATCTTTACCGAGGGGATATCAAGAACTGAATCCACTGGGGACAAAAGATCGGGAAGGATGTCTCAATCCGTTTTAGGAAGAGAATCCGTTTTATTGGGAAAGAAAGTGTATGCTTCACCTGGGAATGATAGCTTTGTAAGAAAAGCTTACCTATCGACATTACCTGTGAATACAAGCCCACACTCACAAAGGTGTTTTGATCTATGGCAAACTCCACAAGCAAACAAGCAACAAGGCACAAGCAAAAGAACTCAAGGAAAAGCAAGTTTGGCCATTCAAGACAAAGCAAGTCGACCTGCTCTGCATCTAGGTCGACCCAAAACAAGGAAAACAAGGAGGATTCAGAAATGCCACAGACAGGTCGACCTACTCACAATCCAAGTCGACCTTAAATGATGAAATTTACACATCTCACTGTTAGGTCAACTCACATAACAACTAGGTCGACCTAAACTGAAGAAAAGTCTTCAGAACGTGTCTCAACAGAATTCTAGTCAACCTAAACCTTCAACAGGTCGACCTAACTGGGAAGAATTTCATCCAAGTTTAATCCAGCTCTGTTAAGTCGACCTAAGCACTACAAGAGGTCGACCTATTTGATCAAAAAGGCCAAAATTGCTGATCTGCTATGCTCCAACTGATCAGCTCTCATATATATGATCTAATGTTCATTATTGAAGTTTCAACACCAACAACTGAAAGATACACAAAGGCTTCTCATCTTCGACCATCGACACAACTCCAACACAACTACACACAATCATTTTTGCGTTGAGGGTTTGCGTTCAAGATCGATAACGTCCATGGAACGGAATTGAAGATTCTTAGTGGGTGAAGATTTGTGGGGTTTTTGGTGAATAAAATCCGAGGGTTTTGTCCTCCAATATTGGTGAATCTTGGGGGTTTTTATCAAGAGGTTTCATCAAGGATCCAGCTGAGTGTGAAGATTGAAGAACAAGGGTTCAAGGCAATTCAAGACACTGCAGAAAAGGGATCAAGTGAAGCTCTTGGGATACCTTGATCTGGCTCAAGATTAAGGGGGAAGACGATTCAAAGGATCGACAAATTTGGTTTATTGCTTATCGCTTTGTTATCTTCTTTGTATAAACTGCTTTCAACATTAATGGAAGATTTCCCAATTTCAGTTTGGAATTGGGGGGAGACGTAGTCGTAGCGAGGACGATCCACGAACTGCCCGAACAAATATCGTGTTCTTGTCGCTTTTATCTTTTCATTTACGTTCTGTTCGTATTTGGTTATAATTGCAAATTGATCAACGATTCAAGTGTTAAAATTGTGAATTAAGAACTTGCATAAACATCACAATTCACCACACATTGAATCACCATCAATTTGAACATTATCACCAAGTGTTTGTCTTTTTGCTTCTTCCATTATCACTACATTGCAAACCAAAGTTTATCAAATTAGAAGTTAATCGATTTTCTTTAGTGCAACGAATTGATTCGATAACATATCCTTTCATTGTTAATCCCAATTATCTTGTGGTTTAATCACATATACAACCCTTGCAATAGCGGTCCGGAATAGACGCAAGTCGATTCAGAACCGCTTTCGCTTAAGTTTGAAATAATTCCGAAAAACTCTGTGAGATCTATTCACCCCCCTCTAGATCCTTAAGCCTAGCGTCTAACAAGTGGCATCAAGAGGTCTGGTTTATTCCGTGCTACGTGAAACACTTATTGGAAAGATGGCTTTCGGACCTAAAGGGGCTCACAATAGAGCTCCAGTTTTCAACGGTGAAAACTATGGCTATTGGAAGGATTGTATGTGTGTTCACATCAATGCTATTTGATCGGTCACCATTTCTACTTAATTTCGTCATAAATTCGGCATAAGATCGCCATACTTGGTAACACTTTGTGGTTGTTTTTAAGTGTTTTTCTTTGATTCATCTAGTTCTAGTTATTTTGTGTGCATTTTGTTTTTGTGCCATTTATCTTTGTCTATTAGGTGCTTTTGATCTCTCTACTTGGTGGTTGTAGGTTAATTCTGGATCAGATGGAAATTGCACAAGCGTTGGTATAAAAGAAGCTGAAAATCATAACAGGCGTGTAGTATTTTGATCATAATTGGAGCTTCCTAACTCGGAATGACGCGGTTCCAGTGGCAAAATTTTGCTAACGAAAAGGGCTACAACTTTGATGTTGAAGTCAAAGCCAAAAGAGGCAGAGTTGGACACGGTCTGACCGTGTCAAGTGACACGGCCGTGTCCAACCTGCTGAAGAATTCTCCCCAAAAGTGGCAGAAGCTGACACGGTTAGCCCGTGTCAAGTGACACGGCCGTGTCAGCGTGTGCGGACAGAATTTATGATTTTCTATGTTTTTACAATTTTAAAGTTCCGGGGGTATTTTTGGTATTCTGGATGGGATCTGAAAACCTAGAGAAGTTAAAAGTGATTTAAGAGACAAGGAGAAGGCACTTTTTGGATCGTACGATAGAATTCCAGAGAAGAGCAAGATAGCTTCACCAAGGTTTTGGAAGATGAAGAGATTCAACGGTGGACAACATTGAAGATCAGAGTTCTCCTAATCTTTGTAATGTCTAAACTTTTCAATTTTGGTTTCTTGAATATTATGAGAGGCTAAACCCCCCAATGCCAGGGGGTGTCCCTGATTTGATTTGTAATGACTATGATCTTCGTATTTCTTTAATCAAGTATTCGTATTTTTCAATTTGATTGTTTAATGATTTTTATGCTTTCTTTGTCGGCAAAGCAAGGATTGATCTACGGTTAACAATCTGTAGGACTACGGTTGTTAAGGTTTTTAAACAATTAAATCTTATAGTTATCACCTAGGACTAGGGATATCGAAAGGTTTTTTGAACATTCTTGATTAATTACATCTTTGGTTTACAAACCTTTGTTTCTAAGGACTTAGGCATTAGGATTGCAACCCAAAAGGTTTTCACTAAGGACTTAGGGAAACACCCTTAAGAACAAATAGTTGCATCATATGAACTTGTTAAAGAGATCTTTTTACAGAGTCATTATAAGGCAAATCATACACCTACCTTGGCATTGCCCTAAATTTATATCTAAAAGTCAAACTCTAATTTCAGCTTATTTTTATTAATTTTATTTTAATTCACTTATTGCATTATAACAAAAACACCTATATGCCATTTTGTTAAATTGACTATTACAATAATTTATATTTACTACGCAATCCTCGTGATCGATACTTGGGGTAAAACCCATTATAACTACACCAGTGAAAATAGTACACTTGCTATTTTTCGGATCAAGTTTTTGGCGCCGTTGCCGGGGATTGCCAAAATATAAGTAATTAATAAGTCAATTAAAATTTTGTTGCTCTGCGACTAAAATTTTATTTTCTGCACTTTTCGTTTTTTTTTCTTTCTAATATCTGCCTAATTTGTGTATGTGAGGTAAGGCCTCGGCTGAATTTCTTTTTGACGCAGAAATTGAAAGAACTTTGCACGCAAGGCGTAGACAAACTCGGTTGTCAAAGCTAGAATCTGAAGAAGAGATTATTTCAGTTCATTCTGGTTTAGGTTCTGAAAGTGAAGAAGAAGTTATGGGTGAAAATCCTCCTCCTCCTGAGAGACTCCTCGGTGACTACGGTGTTGCAAACACACCGGGAGGAAGACAAACAATTGTCAACCAGCCAGTAAATGCTGCTAACTTCCAACTGCACTCGAGCACCATTAATCAGCTTGAAAGGAAACCTTTCACCGGAAAGGTTATCGAAGACGCAAACAAGCATCTGCAGAGATTTTTGACCATGAGCACCACTCTAAAAATTGACGGTCACACGGAAGAAGCAAAAAGGCTTAGGATGTTTCCTTTCACTCTAGCGGAAGAGGCAGACGAGTGGTTCTATTCTCTACCAGCGGGTAGTATCACAACGTGGGAAGAGATGGAAAAGGCTTTCCTGAATGAATATTTTCCAGCGTCAGTCTTTCTACGAAAAAGGTATGAAATTCTGAACTTCAAGCAAAAGGAGGGTGAGTCTTTGGGCGATGCCTATAAAAGATTCAAGAGGACTCTGGTGGTATGTCCAACACACAATATGGACAAAACTGAACAGATGCAAATGTTTGTCAACGGGCTCAGAATCAAGACAAAGCAGTTGATCGATACAGCAGCTGGAGGCTCAACAAATTTCACAACAGCCTCTGGTATCATCAAGATCATTGAAGCAATAGTTGCAAATGAGCATTTGGAGTTGTATGACAGGTATACGAGCAAACCTGAAGGAGTCATTGATCTGAAGCTAAACACCAACAAAATTCGGGTTGAAGATGCTATAGCTGCAGAGGTAGAAAAGAGATTAAAGGCTATGAATTTAGGTACTCAACAGGTTGCTCAAGTCCAACAAGCTCAACCTGTAATCTGTGAAATTTGCCAAGGTCCTCACCAAACTGTGTGTTGTGTTGCTACTCCCAAGCAAATTGAAGAAATCAAATTTTTGAGGCAAAACAACCCGTATTCTAACACCTATAATCCAGGGTGGAAGAATCATCCCAACTTTGCTTGGAAAGATCAACAACAAATTCCTCAGAAGGCGGAGTGGGAAGTAGCTATTGAGAGATTAGCTGGACAATGCTCTCTGTTTCAAGAAGAAACCAGAAATAACCATAGGAACACCACAGCTTCGATAAAAAATCTGGAAGTTCAAGTGGGTCAAATAGCACAACATCTCACTCTACAGGCACAAGATACCTTTCCGTGTTCAACTGTGAAAAATCCGAAAGACGAAGAGAAGATTAATGCTGTTACTACAAGGAGTAAGAAAGTGGCAGAATCGGAAAAAGAAAAAGAGGAAATAGATGACCCCTTGGTGATTGAGGTAGATTTGGTGATAAGAGAGAATGTGAAAGAGCCCGAAATTGTGATACCACCGGTTAAGCAACTTGAAGAGAAAAATAAGAAAGATGCTAAACCGGCAATCAAGCTTCATTTTCCCTCTAGAGTGACAAAGAAGAATTCAACAGAAAAGGATTTTGAGAAGTTTGCAGCCTTGTTTAAAAAATTAGAGGTTAATCTACCATTCTTTGAAGCACTTGAGCAAATGCCTTTGCACCAGAAGTTTATGAAGGAGGTTATCGGTAAAAAGAGGCCAATGGGTGGAGAACCAGAAATTGCAACAGAAAAGTGTAGTATAGTCTCTCTAGCAAGGAAGATCCCCATCAAGAAGAAAGACCCTAGGGCAGCGACGATACCATGCACTATCAAGAACAGAATGTTTAAAAAGGTACTCATTGATTCGGGTTCTAGTGTGAGTTTAATGCCATTATCTATCTTTAAAAAGCTTGAATTGGGAAAGATAAGTGAAAGTGAGACAAAGTTGAAGTTCGCTGATCACACCATCAAGAAATCATATGGGATAGCTGAAGACGTATTAGTGGAGATTGACAAGTTTGTATTCCCTGTTGACTTCCACATCATGGACATTCCTGAAGATGAAGAAACTCCTATCCTTCTTGGGAGACCATTTTTGTTGACAAGTCGTTGCAACTTTGACATTGAGAAAGGGACTCTGACGGTGAAAGCCTTTAATGAAGAAGTAACTTTAAAGATGCTAGAAGTCAAGAAACAAAGTGAAGGTGTACATAATCAAGCTTCTGTTGGTATGATTGAAAGTGAGGGAGAATACAAAAGCCCTAAACATCTCCAGGAAAAAGTTTCAAGCATAGCTTCTCAGGTGGAACTAGCTCATGTTTCTATCAAAAGTCCTAAGGTCGCTATAGAAGTTAAGAAGAAAAAGAAAGAAGAAAACCAAGGTGAGAAGATGAAGGTTGAAAGTGAGTTAAAGAGAAAAGTGGTCCATGCCTTTCATCTTCATGAGTTCATGGTGGAGAAAGTAACAAGAAACAAGGTTTGGAGAAGGAAATACCCTCCATAATAAAGGGTAATGGACCGTCGAGCCATGCGACGTTAAACGAAGCGCTTCGTGGGAGGCAACCCACGGTTTTAATAATTAATTTTTCTGTTTGTTTGTCTTATTCTCAGGAAATAAAAGAGAGCATCTCTAGTGGAAGCTAGGAAGTGATCATTGGAATCCAATACCTCTGTAAGCAACCTCTCCGAGGCTGGTTTAAAACATTGAGGACAATGTTTAGTTCAAGTGTGGGAGGGGTTCTTTTCAGTTGCTTTTAGTTGATTTCCATTTTTTGTTTTTGTTTGCGTGTTGTGTTGACATTGTGTTATAGATTGAGTGATGGATGCCGAATGAATGATGAATGGTAGTTAGTGGATGAAAGTGTCGGACACAATTTGAAGAACTGGACTGAGAAGGTAAGAGGTGAAATCGAGCCGGAAAGGAAAGTCACATGACATAAAGGGTTTGTTGAAGCTGCAAACTTAGCCTACATGGTGAGAAACATAAAAAGCCAAACACATGTAAAGATCATCATGAGAGTGAAATCAGGTATGACTTTATCTCTCTAATTTTGCGTTTGTCCTACCGACATAGTACAAATATGAAATCACACACTGAGGCACTTGTTTGTTCTCCCTAGAGCCTTTCCGTCCTTCATTTATTTTTGTTTTATCCCTAGTTAAAAACGTTGAGCCATTCCCCCTTGTTTGTTTCAACCCACACATGTCATCCTTAACCATAATTCTATCATTTTTGTTTGGCACTTGTGTAGTTATTGTTTCTTTTGAATTTGTGTGAAATTGTAAGTTTGGGGTGATGCTTAAGAAAATAAAGGGCAAGTGTGATATAAAAAAAAAAGAGAAAAGAAAAGTTTGTAAAGCAAAAAAAAAAGTTTGAAACACTTGCCTAAAAAGATTTGAAAGACTCGAACGATGTTGATACCTGGTAATTAGGTAAAAAGGAGAGTCTAAGAAGAAACCCCCTCACACAAAACCGAACACAAAGACGAGAAAAATAACATAAGTGCTAGTTCATAAACCATTTGCATATCAATCTCTTGTTTATCCTTCCTTCCACCTCAGCCCCGTTACAACCTAAAAAGTCCTCAAAAGTGTGTGAATTCTTTTTGTGTAGTGAAAGTAGGATGTATGCAAAGTCAAGGGTTGATATTGCATATCGTGATGTTGAGCGAAAAACACTCTAACCCCGAGAGACAATGTGAGAAGTGTGAAAAGTTTGCAGGTGAAATACACTCTGTTGTGAAGTGTGATGGGCAACAAGGTTCGATAAGCCCAAAAGATTAATCAAGAAAGGGAAGTAAGTTGCGAAAGACATCGACTATGTTGTGGAAAAGAAAAGTTTAAGGTGACCTCGGTTTGATCTCTTGAATCACTTGAGGACAAGCAATGAGATAAGTTTGGGGTTGTGATCGGTCACCATTTCTACTTAATTTCGTCATAAATTCGGCATAAGATCGCCATACTTGGTAACACTTTGTGGTTGTTTTTAAGTGTTTTTCTTTGATTCATCTAGTTCTAGTTATTTTGAGTGCATTTTGTTTTTTTGCCATTTATCTTTGTCTATTAGGTGCTTTTGATCTCTCTACTTGGTGGTTGTAGGTTAATTCTGGATCAGATGGAAATTGCACAAGCGTTGGTATAAAAGAAGCTGAAAATCGTAACAGGCATGTAGTATTTTGATCATAACTGGAGCTTCGTAACTCGGAATGACGCGGTTCTAGTGGCAAAATTTCGCTAACGAAAAGGGCTACAACTTTGATGTTGAAGTCAAAGCCAAAAGAGGCAGAGTTGGACACGGTCAGACCGTGTCAAGTGACACGGCCGTGTCCAACCTGCTAAAGAATTCTCCCCAAAAGTGGCAGAAGCTGACACAGTCAGCCCGTGTCAAGTGACACGGCCGTGTCAGCGTGTGCGGACAGAACTTCTGATTTTCTATGTTTTTACAATTTTGAAGTTCCGGGGGTATTTTTGATATTCTGGCTGGGATTTGAAAACCTAGAGAAGTTAAAAGTGATTTGAGAGACAAGGAGAAGGCACTTTTTGGATCGTACGATAGAATTCCTGAGAAGAGCAAGATAGCTTCACCAAGGTTTTGGAAGCCGAAGAGATTCAACGGTGGACACCATTGAAGATCAGAGTTCTCCTAATCTTTGTAATGTCTAAACTTTTCAGTTTTGGTTTCTTGAATATTATGAGAGGCTAAACCCCTAATGCCAGGGGGGTGTCCCTGATTTGATTTGTAATGACTATGATCTTCGTATTTCTTTAATCAAGTATTCGTATTTTGCAATTTGATTGTTTAATGATTTTTATGCTTTCTTTGTCGGCAAAACAAGGATTGATCTACGGTTAACAATCTGTAGGACTACGGTTGTTAAGGTTTTTAAACAATTAAATCTTATAGTTATCACCTAGGACTAGGGATATCGAAAGGTTATTTGAACATTCTTGATTAATTACATCTTTGGTTTACAAACCTTTGTTTCTAAGGACTTAGGCATTAGGATTGCAACCCAAAAGGTTTTCACTAAGGACTTAGGAAAACACCCTTAAGAACAAATAGTTGCATCATATGAACTTGTTAAAGCTATGTGGGACACATTGCAAGTTGCCCATGAGGGAACGAATAATGTCAAACTAGCTAGAATCAATACGTTAACTCAAGAGTTCGAACTCTTTCACATGGAAGATGGTGAATCCATCGAAAACATGCAAAAGAGATTCGTTCATTTGAAAAATCGTTTAAATTCTCTTGATAGACCTGTTTTCAATGTAGTTTCTACTAACAAAATCTTGAGATGTCTGAACAGGGAATGGCAACCCAAGGTTACAACACTAAAGGAAGCAAATGATCTAAATTCCTTAGACATCACTACTCTCTTTGGTAAACTAGAAGAACATGAACAACATCTTAAATGCCTTGACATGCATGAGAAAAGGGCAAAGAAAGAGAAGAACATGGAGAAAGAGGTAGAGAAGAAGTCAATAGCTCTAAAAGCTTCAAGCTCCAAGACCTCAAGACAAGAGCTAGAGGATAGTGATACAAGTGATGATGAAGACTCCGATGATGAGGAAATGGGACTGTTTGTGCGAAGATACAACAAATATCTAAAGAAAAATGGAGCAAAACATTCCGACAAAGGCTTGATCAACTATAGAAAGCAATCAAACAAGTTCAAACAAGATGACAATAACAAAGGAAAAATCAAAGGTCCTTGCTTCAATTGTGGCAAAGTCGGTCACTACAAACCGGATTGTCCATATCTTAAGAAGGAGAAAGAGAAGAACCAAAGCAAAGGTCACAACAAATCTAGAAGAGCCTACATAGCATGGGAAAGCGATTCATCTAGTGAAAGCTCATCAAGCGATGAAGAAGAATCAGTAAACTTATGCCTTATGGCTCATCAACACAAGAAAAAGAAACTTGTAAGTCATCTTAAACCTAAACTCATAGATAAAGTATCTCATTCTCAATTAAAACTTGCTTTTGAAGAATTACATAGAGATGCAATTGAAGCTTTCAAACTTTTGGCCTCAAATAAGAAAATCTTTTCATATCTTGAATCAAAAGTTGAGAAAACCGAAAAGGATATGGAAGCTTTAAAACAATCTATGCTAGATATTCAAAAGGATAAAGTTGAGATAGATCCTACATCATGGTTTGGTTGTGAGACATGTCATATTTGGAAAAAAGAAGTAAGAGATCTAAAAGCCAAATTAGACAAGGCTCTACAACCAAAAGGGACTTTTGCGGTTGATCCGAATAAGTTCAAAAGATCGTATACTCCTTTATATAGTAAATACACTTTTGTACCAAAAGTATCAACTAGCAAAACAACATATTCTCATCATATTACCTGTCACTATTGTCATACCCCAATTTTTGACCTAAGATATCACCTCATATCATTTGCATATGCATCATTTGCATCTCTAACAAATTGCATAGTTTGTGTTTGCTACTTGTGACTCAGCAGGGTTTAATCAAGAAATCACTCATCAGTACAAGTAACAATCAATTAGGTTTTTGTTCTCCCTTCATCTCAAAATAATTATATTCATCAACAGTCAACATTTGGTCCTCAAAGATTCATTTCAACAAGCTCAGGGACTTTGAATCAACCAGATTAGGGTTTTGACTGAAGACAGTATACTCCTGACTTTTGCTCAGGATTTGACCTAATGACTTGGGACATGACCTCAAGACCCCAAGTACATCATTTTGACCTAATCTATTGACTCAAGACATCTCCAACACAGGGTCTGATCAACAGTGAAATTTCAAATCATCAGATTAGGGTTTTCGATATATCAGGGACTGAAATCAGGGATCACATTTGGGAAACCCTAAAAATCCCCAGGAAGTCAATCAAAGGTTTCAATCATCTTCAAATAATCCCTATGGAAATATCCAATGGAAATTACATCTTAATTCAAGATCCACAGTCATCAATTTCATCAGGTCGACAATTAGGGTTTTTGACCTAATTCACCTGAACCATTGACTTTTTAATCAGAACATGGTGCCACAACTTAAACAATGGCTCAAGGTCCTCCAATACCTCAATATGATCCATTCATACCACTCATTTGATGAGGATAGCTTGATTCATTTGAAATCTCCAGAAACACGATTCGTCTGAAAAAGTCAACTGTACAAGATCCTCATTGACTTTTGGGGAATTTTGGTCAACCATGACTTTTGAAGTTTTTAATCATCAATATATGATATATGAAGTCATTTGATCAAATAAAATCAAGAAAATCAATCAAGAATCAAAAAGTCAAAGTTTGACTTTTATACTTAGAAAAATTTTCTAAGTGTTTTTCAATGGTTTTTTCCAAACTTTGGAAGGGAATAACTCAAAATTTCACCTACAAACTGAAAAAAACTTCCAACATGAAAGTTGTAGATTTTGATCCAATGAACAACTTTGCCACATATAATTTTTTTCCATAAGATCAACCATTTAAGAGATATGGAGCTTCAAAGTTGGTATCTTTTGAAAAATTCACTTAAATCTCATTTTCTTCAAAGTTCATGGATCTTTTTCACCCATTTCCTTAAAGGTCTTGAAGAAACTTTCAACTAGGGTTTTGAAGTGTGTAACATGAGCTTTCCAAAATGTCCAAGAGCATGAAAAAATATGGAGTGTAGCCATGGTTTTGAATTTTGACATTAGTGAACCTTATGCTTGAATTTTCACCATTTTTTCACTAAGTTTCAATACTACATGACCTATAATGCAAGTAATGATGCATCAAGGCAATAATTGATAGATATTTTCTGATTTGAAGATCAGAATGGAAGAGGATAAGAAGCTTGAGATTTAACCATGGTTTAGTCACTTTTAACCATTTGCATTTAATGTGAAAGATTCCATTTTATCTCTTAAGCCAAATCATCATTCTTGGATCAACTTGCAAAGGCTTTGAGTTCAGAATCCTTGGCCTATAAATAGAGGTTCAAATCACTTCCAAAATCACACCAAAACCTCACAATTTTAGGTTTTCTCTTTTCTTTCTTAAGTTGCAAGTTTCAAGTTTCAAAGTGAGGTAGAAAACTCAACCTCCAAATCCTTGAAGTTATGGCCAAAGTGATGGTTCTAACATCTCATAAACATCATTTGGGATGTGTTTGATCCACTCACACACCCCAAAACACCTTAAAACTCAGAATCATCATCTCACCTCCATGTTTGCATAAAGTGAGCCTTAACATGCCAATTTTCATACCAAGCCACATCTGTCCAAACTAACCTTCTAAACATCATCCATATACCTTATATGAACTGTTCCAACCATCATCCATGATTTGAAACACCAAAATCACTAAGCTTGGTCCTCACTTGAACCATACTGCAGATCGGGTACCATAGATTGATCAAGAGGTTTTCAATTCATGCCAAGCATCCAAACATGTTCCATAAGGTCCACTGAAGCTGTCCAGATCAAGAAACAACATCTGGAACCTCTCATTTGCAGAATTCGATTCTCAGTTTTGGCATTTTTAAGGTAAGCTCTCTTGAACTTCAAACTCTATCATACATGCATCATAAATGGAAAACTGGCTTGCCATCTTGTTTCTGCACATATGAGGATCATTAACCCTCAATCAATTGCATCATAACTTGCACATACATCATTTCACGATCAAATTCAGTTTTAGGGTTCTTCATGTTCATGCGAAAATTGACCCCCTTAGAGCAAAAATAAATGAATTATGAGGGCACCATCATGACCCTTGTGAAAAACCGAGTGGGATAGACCCTTTACTTGATCAAAACAACACAGTTTTAGAGATTTTCAAATTTCAGTTGAAGATGTGTTCTTGGCGCCATTTTTGATTCAGAAATTTCAAATGTTAAGTTTAAAATATAATTCAATAGAAGCGTGTATATTACAAGCTGCGCGCGCAGCTCAGTTGGCAAGTGTTTTGGCTGGTAAGAGAGAGGGCGTGGGTTCAAGCCCTAGTGGAGACAAAACCAATTTTTTACCACTTGTTTTATTTAATTTTTTACACAACTTCACCAATCATTTAAACCAATCAAATCATTTTATTTTTACTTCATTTTTTGAACATTATTCATTTAATATATATATTTTATGAATATATAAAAAAATCACAAAAATATTTATTATTTGGTATATTTTTATTAAGTTTAAAATGACTTGTTTTTTTAAATGTTTAATACTTTAAAAATAGTTTTTTTCATTTGATTTTTCAAAATTAATCATTTGTAAATATTTTGTGATCAAACCCTAATCATTTAGGTGTTAATTAAGTATAATCTTTGTGTTTATCTTAATTAATTTGATTTCTTTCAAAATTTCAAACCGTTTCAAAACAAACGATCACCGTTTTTCAAAACGATAAACTTTTTCTTTTTTGGTTTTCTTTTCAAAAGAAACTATTGATTAAATCTTTTTGGATTGATCAATTGATTTTAAACCCGGGGCCTCTCGAATATTAGAGAGTATAAGTCCCTTTCCTTTTATTTGTACAGTTTTTTCTTTGTACAGAAAACTTTTTCAAAACAAAACTTTCAAAGATTTTCAAACGACGAAACCTCGCGCTGTTAATAAAACAATCAACCATGTTTTATGAAAATAAAACATGGGCCTCCACATAGGTATGAGTCCCATTCCTGTACATGAAATTAGGTATTTCATTGTACACACACCTCTTTGTATATATCTCGTTCAATTTGTTTTTTAACTTCGAACAACAAATCAAAAATGAAGGTTTCTTTAAATCTTCCCAAAAATATACCATGGGCCTCCATGTAGGTATAAGTCCCAAGCCCTTTTGTAAATACTTGTTTACATAGCTTTTGAATAAACTCAATGGGCCTCTCCCCGAGTATAAGTCCCGAGCCCCCCGTGTTTACAAACGGATCATGCTTACACGTATATTTCCTTCATAAACTCCATTGTATACACACACCTTGTCATATATATGTGCTTGTTCATACTTGTTCATATTTGTTCATGTACTTGTTCATATTTGTTCGTGCTTGTTCATATTTGTGATTGTGTTATACTTCTTTAACTTAGTACAACACTAGGTTCCCCATAGCCTCCTATTGGGCTTCGTGCAAAGAATCTCCCTAGTTTAGGTTAGGACATAGAGTATGGTTTCCCGGTGAAATCGCTCTAAGAGCTCAAACCAACTATACCATGCCTCCTCTTGGGCTTCGTACAAACGACTTGTCCCTCCCATAGCCTCCTCTTGGGCTTACAATGCAAGGACCCTCGGTAGTCCCTCCCATAGCCTCCTCTTGGGCTTACAATGCAAGGACCCTCGGATAGCCTCCTCTTGGGCTTCGTACAAGGACCCACGGGCTTCTTATAAGCATCCCCAATATCCAAATCAAATACCCTAGGAGATTAGACATTTATCATCTCTATGATAGGAGTATCTCTTCTATATCATCACAAACAATCAATCAAACCTTTTTGCCACAAGGTTGGCTAATCAATCAAACTTTTTGCCACCATACTGGCTGATTAATCAAAGTTTTTGTCACAAGGCTGACTTCATTGAAACTTTTGCCACAAGGCTGGCTGATTAATCAAAACTTTTTGTCACAAGGCTGACTTCATTGAAAGTTTTTGCCACAAGGCTGGCTAAAAAGCATCTTTATCATTCTAAGCACCATAAGTGGCATGGCCCAGGGCTTATAATGAAAAGATTTTCAAACATAAAACAAACAGATGTATGTGATGATATAGATTAGATACATCGAACATTTAGATGACATTTGTCTCTTATCCTTTGCTTCCACTAGCATAAGTGGGAACTACGATTGCTCTGACTTTCTCAACATCCCTTTGAGAATACGTAGGCACAAGGTCGTATCCTTGGCGAGCAAAACTTCTCTCTCAAACCATTCAAACCTTAGCACTCGTAGACCCCGAGCTACAGATGCTCTGATTCCCTCTAAGGGATATGTATGCAGAGGATCGCGATGATCTTTGCGAGCATAATCAAACAAACACCTTAGGTCCCACCTATCTCACAACAGAACCTCTCAATAACATGGAATGAAAAACATAACAAAGAAACCTATAGAGTACTATAGATACGTTGGGTGCTAATACCTTCCCTTCGTATAACCTACCCTCTTACCCAAAGATCTCTCCCCCACTTTTAAGGTTATTGCAGCTTTTTTCCTTTTCCTACTTTGGAAACAATAAAAAGTTTGGTCGAAATAAAGAAAAATCATTTTTATGAGCACTCGAGCCCAAAGAAGGCATCAGGTGTCTCATCCCACAAAAAGATAACGATTTTTCCCCGCGACATAAAAATGGCGACTTCACTGGGGACCATCTTTTTATTGTTTCCAAAGAAAGGGTTATTTCTATTTGTTTTGTTTTTGTTACATGTATGGTTCTTTGGTTCTGTTACTTGTGTGGTTCTGTTACAAGTGATACATTATGGACAAATCCTAACCCGGATTAAGTACACATAAGAATTAGGTGGAGGGTATAGTCATGTACAGGCGTACGTGAGAATCCTTCCGCTCAGTGGAGGTTCCTTGTTGGTAATATATGTTTAGCATGTTTCGTAGCGAAGACATTATTACTTTCATTGAACTGTAGAAGCTGAGTTGGCCGTAGAACCCCAACCCATCCTGGCCTTATTAGGTTGTGGCGCAGAAACTATTCAGGTGAAGACTTGGATTAGTTGTCATGCGGAGAGCCACACTCAGACGAGTTTTTCTTGAGAATATTGCTAGCTCACAAGTTCAATTGTGCAAGCCGGTAATATCTGAAAGAAAAATGTAGACTCTGACGTATCAGTAGAACATGTTGTGCAGGTGATTAACCCTAGTACTATCCCATGTTTGGTTCTCTGACCTCATGCTCGTGACGCTGGACCTTTGAACCTATGTGTACCATGTTTGTATTACCATGTTTGTAGTACCATGTTTGCGTTACCATGTTTGCGTTACCATGTTCGCTTTACCATGTTTGAATATGTGGCATCCATGCATCCTTGCATTCATACATTCATTAAAAAACCCATCTTTTTCAATAAAAAACATGAGTTCTCCAAAGATTTAGAGGATTTTCTTTGCAAACATTATCGGATTAAGTTATGGGAGGGGTAAAAAGGTATACCAAAAAGTACGGTTTCAAAGCGCCTGATGTGGAAAAACTGAGAGAGTTGGCATCTTTTGTACAAGATCCTCCCGATTTTAGGAAAAGTTATGGAAAGCTTTTGCCTATCCTGAACACTCATGTTGATGAAGGACTTCTCAAGACTCTGGTTCAGTTCTATGATCCCGTCTACCGGTGTTTTACCTTTCCAGACTACCAGTTGGTACCGACCTTGGAAGAATATGCCAATCTTTTGGGTATTCCTGTGTCTGACAAAATACCCTTCAATGGTTTGGAAGCCATTCCTAAGTCACACGTCATTGCAGCAGGTATCCACTTGAAGAAATCTGAAGTAGAGAGTAATTGGACTACCAAAGGAAACCTCCCGGGTTTAACTTCACACTTCCTAATAAAGAAAGCCTTTGATTTCATCGAAACCAGTAGCATGATAGCTTTTGAAGCTATACTAGCCTTGCTCATCTATGGGTTGGTTCGGTTTCCCAACGTCAACGACTTTGTCGATATCAACGCCATAAAGATCTTTCTGATTGGAAATCCCGTTCCGACTTTGCTTGGTGACATGTATTTCTCTGTCCATCATAGGAATCGCCAAGGCGGTGGAATCATTGTATGTTGTGCACCTCTGTTGTTCAAATGGATTGTTTCACACTTACCTGAGTCTCCTATTTTCACGGAAAACCGAGAAGGCTTACGTTGGCCTCGAAGACTTATGTCTCTTACTAATAATGATATTCATTGGTATACCTTGGCTCGCTGTGGTACAAAAACCATTGACAGTTGCGGAGAATTCGCCAACATACCCCTCATTGGTACAGAAGGATGAATTAACTATAATCCGGTCCTAGCCCGACGACAACTCGGGTATGCAAATTCAACTAAGCCCATTGGTCCCACAGTGGAAGGCTACTTCTACCGAGAAGGGGATAATCCTCAAAGGTTGAAAGCAAGAATGGTGAGAGCTTGGTACGACGTCCGATGGAAAGAAAAAGGTGAGGCAAGAAATTGCATTGCCATGGACGCCTACACCTACTGGGTAAAGAAAAGAGCAAAGGAGTTCCAGATGCCTTATGCTTTTGAAAAACCCATGTTCCCTGTGGTATCTCAACGACCCAACATTCCCACTATGGAGGAATACCAAGATACTTTGGCTAAGATGAGGTTAGAAAAAGACGCTTGGGAAGAAAAGTTTCGTAGAACTGATGTGGAAAATAGAAAGTTGAAGAAACGAGTGAAGGATCACGAAGAAACTCTCTATTATCAAGATGGATGGCTCATGAGTAAAGATGAGAAGATCCGTCAGAAAGACACTGCAATCAAGAGGTACATCAAAGAAAGCAAGAAAAATCTTGAAGGTTCAACAAGCAACGCTCCAACTCCTGACGATTGGAAGAATGTTGTTAACAAGCTAAGGACTGAAAAGGCCGAATTGAAAGCTCACTATGGGAAAGAGATCCTGAAGCTCAAGCTGCACAACGCATTTGGTTCTTCGTCTGATGAAGATGCTTAGGATTGTTTAGCTTTTATTTATCATTTGCTTATGTAAGGAGCTATGCTCCAATGTTGTAACATTTCCCATTTATTCAATAAAAGAATAGTTTGTGTTCAAATGTTTGTAAGGAAATAATCTTTAAAATATTTGGAAAAAATCATAAATTTCTTTTTGCATACATCATTCTGCATATCGAGTCTGTTGTATAGAGTCTCATCTTTTGGATCTTTCTCCAATAGATCGTCAAGCTGTCGCGTCTCAAAGTTTCTCGACCGCGCTCGCAATCAGATCATAGATACAATACTCGTTCAAGCAGAAGAAGAGTAATGGAACACTCTGAACAAGAGAATATTGAGCTCCGTGGTACAGTGACCACCCTTCAAGAAAAATTGGAAAGTCTCACTACTCTGGTTGACTCCTTAATAGCCGCACAGAATCAGCAGCCACCACCCAGCAGTCAAGCAACAGTGACATCTGAGGTCACTACTCCAGTTTCTACAGTTGCATTCAGCATTCCATCTTTCTCTATGCCAGAAGGTTGGGGAACGCCTTTCAGCTTTGGTGCAGGTTTCCGCCATAATTTCTCTGGGGTTCAAACAACCACAACTGAAGCGCCTGCAACGCAAGGTTCGGCGTTTATTCCACATTCAGGGGTAACTTTTTCCCAAATCACTATGGCACTTTCTCAACCCACTATGACAGTTCCGACCCCTACGGTTCACACAGTTCCTTATGGTGGCAATGAGATTTATCATGATCAGGATGATAGCATAAGTCAGCGTAATCTTGTAGGAGATCTCCAAGAGCAGTTTAACAAGATGCAGCTAGAAGTTAAAGCTATCCGTGGAAAAGATTTGTTTGGAAAGAATGCCCAGGAACTATGTTTGGTTCCCAGTGTACAAATACCTGCTAAATTCAAGGTCCCTGACTTTGAGAAGTACAAAGGTAGTTCTTGTCCACAAAGCCATCTTGTGATGTATGCTAGGAAGATGTCTACTTATGCAGATAATCATCAGTTGCTTATCCATTACTTTCAAGACAGTTTGACTGGTGCCGCACTGAAGTGGTACACAGGTTTGGATAGCACCAATATTCGGACTTTCAATGACCTAGGCGAGGCCTTTGTCCGACAATACAAGTATAACTCGGATATGGCTCCAGACAGAGATCAACTTCGATCCATGGCTCAGAAAGATCATGAAGCTTTCAAAGAATATGCCCAACGATGGAGAGAAACTGCTGCTCAGATTAATCCACCGTTAAAAGAGAAAGAGATGACAAAGATCTTCTTGAATACTCTTGGCCCGTTTTATTATGAACGCATGATTGCTAGTGCTCCAAGTGATTTCACCGAAATGGTAAACATGGGGATGCGTCTAGAAGAAGGAGTCCGAACCGGACGTCTAACTAAAGAAGGTGGATCTTTAAGCGGAACCAAAAAGTTTGGAAGTGGTTTCCCAAAGAAGAAAGAACAAAGTGTTGACATGGCATCCCAAGGGAAGCCAAAAGGAAATGTCAATCGTCAACGACAGATTGCTGCCATTGCGCCAACCGATAATACAGCACCGAATCCGGGATTTACCCCACAGTTTCAACAACAACAGCCTCAACAGCAAGCTCAACAGTTTAACAATAATCAGAATCGTGTACAAAGAGCTCCACAGTTTGATCCGATTCCAATGAACTACACAGAGTTGTACCCTGCTTTGATTGAAAGAGGTCTCGTTCAAACTAAAGCACCACCCCCAGTACCTAAGAAACTCCCATGGTGGTACAAAGCTGAGGTCTCATGCCCTTATCATCAAGGAGCACCTGGCCATGATCTTGAGCATTGCATAGCTTTGAAATATGAAGTTCAGAAGTTAGTTAGATCTAATCTCCTCTCTTTCAAAAATTTGAATCCAAATGTGCAAGCAAATCCACTGCCAAATCATGGAGGGCATGTTGTAAACATGGTGTACGGATGTCCTGGTCCATACCGAGTCTATAATATCAATTTCTCAAGAGCAGATTTGGTACAAATGCACGCTACTCTCTGTCGAGGGCAGAATTTTCGCCAGCATCACTACGGTTCCTGTAGCATATGTTGTGTAGATCCTCATGGATGTTCGATTGTGAGAAGAGATCTTCAAGTTTTGCTAGATAACGGTACTATTCAGATCTACAGAAATAGGAATGAAGATGAAGTTAACATGATAGGATGTTATCCGCATGAGCATTTAGTCTCAGATATCAACTCGGAAATGCCTAAAGTTAACGTCATCGTTCCTCATTTCAACATGCATGAGCGCATAGAAGTTACCTACAACAAGCCAAAGGTTCCTATTGCTCCTTTGATCATTTGTCTACCTGGACCTGTTCCTTATGACTCTGACAAGGAAGTTCCATACAACTATAATGCAACAATGATAAAGGATGGACAAGAAGTTCCTTTACCTACTCTTTCATCTGTCGTAAACATCGCTGATGTGAGTCGAGTAACAAGAAGTGGACGTGTATATACTCCACTACCTTCAAAGCAGCCTGTTGCTCCTGCAACCAGGCAAAATTCTGTTGTTACACCAGTAGGGAATCCTGGAGAAACTCCTGTCAGTAATACAAACAATGATGTTGGTCAATTCAGTGGAACCAATGTCAATCATGACTTTGATGAAATTTTGAAGCTTATCAAAAGAAGTGAATACAAGATTGTGGATCAGCTTATGCAGACTCCTTCAAAGATCTTAATACTTTCATTGCTGTTGAATTCAGAAGCACACAGGGAAGCCCTGATGAGAGTCTTGGATCAAGCTTTTGTAGATCATGATGTGACTGTTGATCACTTTGACGGGATAATAGCCAACATAACAGCTTGCAACAATTTAAGCCTCTGTGATGAAGAACTCCTCGAGGAGGGCAGAAATCATAATCTTGCTTTGCACATTTCTATGAACTGTCAGTCAGACTCTTTGTCCAACGTGCTAGTAGACACCGGATCTTCCTTGAATGTGATGCCAAAGACGACTCTTGCTCGTTTATCTTACCAAGGAATGCCTATGAAGTTCAGTGGTGTAGTTGTCAAAGCATTTGATGGATCGCGAAAATCTGTTATCGGCGAAGTCAACCTTCCCATCACAATTGGTCCACATACATTTCAAATCACCTTCCAGGTCACGGACATTCAAGCTGCTTATAGCTGTCTGTTAGGACGACCATGGATCCATGAAGCAGGGGCAGTAACTTCTACGCTCCATCAAAAGTTAAAATTTGTAACAAATGGAAAATTGGTAACGATAAGTGGAGAACTCAGTTCCAAGGTCTCTCTTTAGAAGATGAATCTTCCAAAAAGAAAGCATCAATCTCTTCTTACAAAGAGGCAGTAAAAGTAGTGAAAGATGGAACTACCACTGGCTGGGGGCAAGTTGTGATCCCGACCAAGAATGAAACTAGAGCAGGACTCGGATGTTCACCAACGTTCTCAAACTGCACCAAGAAGGATGAAACCCTTCGTCCGATCAAAGAAACGTTCCATAGTGGAGGGTTCCTTAACCCAATTCCTCAAGAGGTTAATGTCCTTATCGAAGAATGCATCGAAGAAGGTCTGCCTGTCATACCCCAATTTTTGACCCTAAGATCCTATATCATTCATATCCCAATCACTAATCAAGAGCTTCACTTGGAAGTTTTGTTTATGGTGTTCCACTCACCTCATCAATAAGAGGGGCCATCAATCACCAATGATTGTTTATCTTGTATGCATATTATACTAACCCAAATACCAAAAATATTGCTTTGTTTCTTTGTAGGCTTTTGTTTTGTAGGTACCAAGCCAAGACATGCAATAAACAAGGCATTTTTCACATTTTTGACTGATGAAATCGATTTCCCTACTGGGCAAATCGATTTCCCTGCAGCAATCTTCAACAAAATCACATTCTGGACAGCATGAAATCGATTTCCCTCTTGGGTAAATCGATTTCCCTAGTGTATTTTGCGCCAAATTCTCTTCTGGAACAGAGTGAAATCAATTTCACTCCTGGGGAAATCGATTTCCTTAACGCGAAATTCAAAAAATATAAGGAAGGAAGCTTGACATCATTTTGGCACCTTTTTATTTGATCATTGTACCAATTTTCCACCTCATCAAAATAATTCTCTTCATTAAACCCACTTAAACCCCATTTTACCACTTTTTACCATTTAATTGCCACTTTAATCACCAATTAAACACAAGCTAATTACCAAATGCAAAAAGACCAAACTACCACTATTCTTACTCTCATCCTATAAATAGAGCCCACTACTCTCTCATTTCTCAAGCTTTGAGAGCCAAAAAACCCCTTGCAATTTCTCTCCTCATCCCTACCAAATTCACCAAAGCTCTTTGTTCTTTCATAAAGTTTGTGAGTTACATCTTGAACCTCACAAACTTTGAGCTAAACCACCATCTATTTCACTCTTTTTTCTTCAATTGTTGAGAGATCAAGATTTGTGTTGGTGATTCTTGAAGTAGATCTAAGTTTTGTTCAAGATTTGGTAATTTTCTTCATCCTTTTTGTATATCATGATGTAGATCCTTGTTGCTTGTGTGGGATGCATCTTTGATGCTATATTGGTGCTATTTGATGGTGATTTGATGGAAAATTCGTGCTCCAATTGATGTTTGATCATAAGGTGTTTGTATATTTGTTCAAGTCAAGTTTTATGCCTCTAAATGCTGTTTTTGCTGGATTTTACACCGAGGAAATCGATTTCCTTAAGGCTGAAATCGATTTCCTGCTGAACGTAACCTGTTTTTTTTGAAAACTGCACTATGGAAATCGATTTCCCCCTGCATGAAATCGATTTCCTTCTGGCAGAATGTGGTTTTTTGCCCTTTTCATGCTTGTTTTGGTTTCCTACTTCCTCCACTTCATTAATATCATTGGATCTAGGATGTTGATAGGTTTGAAATGACCTAATCCATAATATTAGATGAATGATATTAATGATAGTGTGAGTTGATTATCTTTTGTGAATTTTATTCTTCTTCCTCCATTTCATTAATATCATTGGATCTAGGATGTTGATAGGTTTGAAAGAACCAAATCCATAATATTAGATGAATGATATTAATGATAGTGTGAGTTGATTATCTTTATGCATTTTATCTTCTCCTTCTCTTTTTTTCTTTTGATCGATGAAAGTCTTAATACTTTGAGAATTCTTATGGATTCTTAGTAAAGACTAGATCGTTACCTATTTTCTTTTCGTGCGGTATTGCTTTCGGAAGGCGATCCACATATCGTTCTTCTCGCATGCATTAGCACATAAAGTTTTGACCGGCCTCGTTGTAGGGTGATTTCTACATAAATCACTTGGCGATCTGCTTAACATAGCGCAATATTTCGTGTCCCGAATCAAAAAGATCAAATATGGAAGAGAATTGTATGCGGTTGATTTATGACTTATGGAAATTTATCGTGTAGTAGCTATGATTTTATCAAGCTTCTGATAAGTTTCCATTGACCTTAAATCCGAGTACATCCTTCACTCACCATCGATCTTCATTACTAACTTTGATAACATACTTGACAAGTTTCAAGATGGTTATCTTTAACATCTAACAATTGACTTTAATTTCCGCCATTTATTATATTGCTCTTTATATTTCTCGCTTTATCGCTTTATTTTATCATTTCATCATCTTTACATTCCGCCATTTTCTCTTTGTCCACTTGGACATATGTTTATGCTTCCGCTATTTTTCTTTTGTCCACTTGGACCATACTTTACTTTTATGCTAAAACACTAATAAACAACCAAAATCTAAAAAACACATAAGGCTCTCTTTGGACTATTGGTTACTATCCCTAGCATTTTGGAGATTCGGACTTATGGACTTAGTGCCTCTGGACCCTTACTCTGTTGTTTCTCTGCTGTTATTCTGTCTGTCTGGCATTGGATTGTTGTCTGTTTGTATGTGCAGGTATTTCCTTGAAAGCCCTTGATGGTTAATTCCAAGGCATTGAGATAAGGATTTTACCCGAAAACAGCCGTTACTCTGCCCGATTTTCGTCAGAATTTTAATGCGCTTAATGCAAAGTGGTGCTAAGATAATAAGTTCATCTGGATCCCCAAGTGATAATGTGTTGGTTTGGTATTGATAAGTCCAAAGGATGGGAAATCTACCTTGACTCATAATGTCAAGTGTTGGCTTCTTCTTCGGTTAGACCGTTTCTTTCCTTAGCTTTTATTTTACGCAATAGGATAGCCTCTTCATCTCCTCCCATTCTTAAATTTTCAAAATCTTCTCCCTTTTTCAAAAACCTTCTTATGTTTGCAACCTTTTCAAAACCTTTTCTCAAAAAATATCTTTTGCCCTTAGTGGCTTTTCTTCAAAAGGTTAGACACCGTTAATCGTCGAAACGAGTGGTTATACCCCACGATTTTGAAATTGATTGACATAATGAGATCTTTTCCGCGTGAGAGAGCTAGTGGCATACTCGTCGATTTTTTCCGAGTTGGAGCCCTTCTTTCATTTGCGATGCAAAGAACTCATTTGTTCTCATGCTCAAAATTAATGGCTGAGTATTTCTCTCCAACGACGATAAGGTGTTTATTCGTTTTAAAATCGTTTTCCCTTTAAGCGGAACTACATTAGCTCTGACTTCTCCATTGCACCGAGGAGGTATGTAGGCCCAAAGCTAAACGCTTTGCCGAGCTTATTTTAAAAATAAAACAAACCCCTTTTTTAGCACACACGACACATATTTTCAAAAAGGTTCCTGTGGAGTACCATAGATATGAGGGGTGCTTAAAACCTTCCCCTCATATAATCAACACCCGTACCTGAGATCTCTTTCTTGTTTTAAAAATAAAACTTTGGGTTTTACGTTCTTTTCCCTTTTCCTTTGAAAAAATAAAGCGCGGTGGCGATTTCAAACGGAATATTGATTCGAGTAAATCCCATGGCTTCGATATCAGATTTTCCCCGCTACAGAAAAATGGCGACTTCACTGGGGATCCAGTTTTAAGTGTGTTAAGCCTATTTTTGTTTATCTGTATATATTGTTGTGTGCTTTGTTTGTTTATTTTCTTTTTTTTCTTTTTGGTGCTCGATGGTTCCTCTGTGATGAGATAAAGTTCTAACCCGGACTTTTGTGAGTAACTTGAGATAGGAGGTGGTAAGACCAATAGTCGCATGTCAGGAGCAATCCTTAACATGAGCGTCATATGGTGGAACCCCAATCAGTGGAGGCCTCATGGAAGGTAGTAGAGGTTGTTACGAATCATCGTAAGAACGCTATTACTTTCAATAGTGAGTGTCCGTAGAAGCTGAATGGCCTAAAACCCTTTTAACCAATCTAAGCCTTTTTAGGATGTAGTGCAGAAACAAGATCAAGTACCAATTTGAGCTTGTTGTCATGCGATACTACGCTCAGACGAGGTCTTTTTAGGCATATTATTGGCGCCCATGAGCAATTGTGCGTGCCGGTAATATCCGATAGAAGATTGAAAACTCTGTGAACCTTTGTAGAACCCGATCGGCAGGTACAAAATTCCTTATATCATACCTTTTGGGATGGTTAGACCCATGGCTCCATGCTCGTGACGTCGAACCTTTGAACTATGATCTTATGTGACCTTGCGTGCTCTTGGTTGTGGTTGATGCATAAACCATGCATTCATGCATCCATGAAAACTCTTCTTCTTTTGATTTTCAAGGAACTTAGAGGTCTTTCCTTGTAAACATCATAAGTTTCATCAAACTCAATGGATCTTGGGTGTTGATGGGGTGAAAACTCTAATCCACCAAAATGGATGATTGATTTTGATGATAACTTCATTAATGCTTTGGTCCAATGTTTGAGTGTTTACAAGTTAATATCTTAAGTTCCTTGAATTTCGAAAATTAAAAAAAAAAAAATAATCATCATCTGCATTTCATGCATCATTCCGCATTATGGTCTTGCTTCCAAGAGTATTCCCGAGGTCTTATTCAGTGTTCTTCATACAGAATCAAGCAGTCTCACCGGTATAATACTCGAGCTAATTGCAAGAAGAAGATGGAAGGTCTTGAACAAGAGAATCGTGAGCTACGTGAAGAGGTTGTTACTTTGAGATCTGGTGTGGATTGTCTCACTGCTCTGGTTGAGACATTGATGGCTGCTCAGAATCAGAATCAGAATCAGAATCAGGTTCCTCCTCCCAACGCCCAAGCTCAGGGTCAGACCACTGTGATTTCTGAAATTGCTGCTACAACCATTCCTGCTATTCCTGTTGGTGCTACTAAGCAACGTATGCCTAATGGATATCCCTGGGGTATGCCTGAAGGTTATCTGTCTGTTCCTGAGATGACTCGTCCGTTGACTCCTGTTATGGTCAACACATCTCCTATTGTTCATACTGGTCCTTTTGTCCCAGAGCCCATTTATGATGCTGCTCCGAGTGAAATTCATGACAGAATGGATGGTTTCCAAGATCAGTTTGAAGAACTGCAGAAAGAGATGAAAGCCCTGCGTGGGAAAGAACTGTTTGGAAAGAATGTGCATGATCTTTGCCTTGTTCCCAATGTGAAAGTACCTGCTAAGTTCAAGCTGCCTGAATTTGAGAAGTATAAAGGAAATTCCTGTCCTCAGGCACATCTGGTGATGTATGTAAGGAAGATGTCCACTCACACTGATGATCAACGTCTGTTGATCCATTATTTCCAAGACAGTTTGACTGGAGCTGCTTCTAAGTGGTATATGGGCCTTGATAGCACTCATATTCGCACTTTCAACGACCTGGCTGAAGCGTTTGTGAAACAATACAAGTATAATGTGGACATGGCTCCTAATAGGGATCAATTGCGAGCTATGATGCAAAAGGAAAAAGAATCCTTCAAGGAATATGCTCAGAGATGGCGTGAGGTTTCCGCCCAGGTGATTCCTCCGATGGAAGAAAAAGAGATGACTAAGATTTTCCTGAAGACTCTTGGTCCATTTTATTATGAGAAGATGATTGCGAGTGCTCTTGTAGACTTCACCGAAATGGTGGGAATGGGTGTCAGACTTGAAGAAGCTGTAAGAGAAGGACGTCTGGTTCAGAATGACAGTGTATCTAGCATTGTGAAGAAGTATGGTTCATCTTTTCAGAAGAAGAATGAATCAGATGCTAATGCTGTTTCTCACGGAAGGAAAAGTCGATCCAAGGGAAAATCTAGTCATCAACCTCAGCAAGTGGCGTCAGTGACTCCCATTATGAAGTCAGCTCATGTGGCTCAGGCTAGTCAACAGCCAGCAAGACGAAAGCCTAATTTTGATCCTATCCCCATGACATATACAGAATTGTATCCCGCTCTAATTCATAAGAAGTTGGTTCAACCAAGAATACCACCTCCAATTCCAGAGAAGATTCCATGGTGGTACAATGCTGATGTTACTTGCGCTTTTCATCAGGATGCTCCCGGTCACAGTTTAGAAGATTGTTGGGCTCTAAAAGTTGAAGTTCAAAGATTGACTCGTGCTGGTATTTTGTCTTTCCGAGACATTGGCCCTAATGTTCAAAGCAATCCCTTGCCAAAGCATGAATGAATCACTATTGATGGTAGCCTGAAGTTTGAAAGATGTTTCCTTCAGCATAAACCCAGATGGAGAGAGTTTTCTCAGTTTTTAGTATTCTTATTGATTTCCATTTGTAATATTTCTTGTTTTTCAATGCATTGTTTGCATGTAGAAACTTGTTTATTTTCGAATGTTAATGCTAACACAATAATAATGTTTGTCTTGAAGTAATCCATTCGTTTCACTCATGCTTATTTGTTTTTATGCATTATGATACCCATTGCTTTTGCCAAACTCTTGCTTATGCAAAGATTGGAGGGAGGATGATGATCTGAAAACGCAAAATTTCTGGTTATATGCTCTTGAATAAAACCCTGCTGATGATGTACAGGCATTGTTTCAAATTCCCAAACACCGGAGATATAAGGAAGATAATCCCTTGTTAACCCCTTTGAGCCTTGAAGTAGGAGTTTCTTTTCTAAACGAAAAAACCCTAATTTTTAACCTGGGGCAGGGTAGTGTTCAGTTGATTTGACCAAGCGTTCATATTTCAAAAAGGATTGTGCATCCAAAGGTCAAGCACGTCATATCCACATCAAAGGATGGATCATGGGAAACCACAATGGTTATTCCCCACGCATCAAAAGGCATGGAAATGTGAAACCACAATGGTTATCCTCCATACGCCAAGGAGTGAGGCAGTCACAACCCTCTCAACAAGTCAAGACAAAGTCAATGTCACACGATTCGTTCAAATCAAAAGAATGAAAAAAAAATGAAAAAAAAGAAAGAAAGAAGAAGAAAAAGCTCGCTAAGTCAAAAACTTGAAAACAAGTGACTTAGGCAAAAGTTAGAGCATCCCGCTGGACGACCAATGCAAAAGAATCAGTCCAGGCAAAAGTTAGGGAAAATAAAAAAAAAAAAAAAAAAAGAGAAAAGAGCGAAAAGTGAAAAGAAAGGACTACAAAGCAAAAGTTCTCAAAAATGAACAAATCTGTGTGCATACAAAAATGAAGACAAAAAGGGTGACTGCTATCTCCAAGAAAGCTTCATGGGATTCTTAATGGCATAAAATCCTTTTGAGAGATGAATACTCTTGTTGAATTAACTGAACATAGGACTGGAGAACATCACGAAGTTGGGGTGGGCTAAATAAACTTTGAGCCTAAAAATCTTTTTTTCTGAAAACCGTGAACCAGGCCACGTTACAACCCTCAAAAGTCCTAATTGAAGCAGGGTTTATTTCGAAAGCATACTTAAACAAGAAAGCGTTCCTGACTCCTATCGGTTATGCTGAAAACTTGTGTTGGTATCATATGCATACAAAAAATTAATGTCATCTCTTAACTAGTGATTCATTCACAAGGTTTTGCGACATCTTTTTAAAAAAAAAAAAACTTCAAGACTTACATAATTGTTGCATTTTCATTATCATTCTCAAAATAAACATTTTTCTGCTTGTAAACATTTGTTTGACATCCAGGAAGTTTACATCTGATCATCAGTAGAAAACTAAAACATTGCCAGGGGCATGTTGTTTTCCCAGTATAATGCTTTTGCAAGTTTGATTACCATCATGGGGAAATGCTCGAAGACTTTGTCGAGTAAAAGAATGTGCCAAGATTAGTCAATCTGGGGCAGCTACGTCGAGATTTGATAAATCTCTCCAAGAATCTGTTGATCTGGGGCAGATTATTCCAAGTCTTCATGATGCCAAGGATCTCTATGAACCTTTTTGAGGTAGTTTCCTTTCATAGACTATGTAGTCTGGGGCAAGTTGTGAATCAGAAGTTACCTTGATCACCTCATTAGCTTGAAGTACAAAGGTTGTTGCCATGATTAGTCCAGAGTATGTCACCCTCTACCAAGAAGCTTTGAGACAACGGTTGACTGTTGGGTTTTCTTTCTCACCTTGTGTTGAGTTTTGAACTAAAATCCCCCGCATGTTAACTTGTTTGCTTTGATGTTAACTTCTTATTTCCTCTGCAAGTTCAGAATGGAGATTTTCTCCAAAGAAATTTTCTCTGATTCCCCCTAATAGAGCTTGATGTGTTGTCCAACCTTTTTGATAAGAAGAAGATTATCTGTAAATTCCTCGCAGAAATTGATAATCCCCACTGGGTTTGTTCTTCGTGGAAGAATTTTTCTTCAGTGTTCCTCCTCAGCTCATTTGCCAGGATGGAATTAATCCCCAGTTGGGTTTATTCCTCAAGGGGCAAAGCTTTGTTTGACCGTTTCTATCCAGCTTGTTCTTGGAGTTGAACTTTGGTCTCTTACAATACTATTTTGAACCTCTCTAGGCTGGGAAACCTAGATTGAGAAGGCATTTATTTTGCACCTCTTGAGGATTATGCTTTCCTCTATAATGGAGAACTTGTTTGTGGTTGATGTTCCTATCAGATGTTGAAATATTTATTTTCCAGCAGTGTTGTTATTGCACTCCCTTGGAATTTGTGCTTGAAAGCAAGGGGCAGGTTTTGACTTTGAGCAACTTCTGTTATCCCCATCATGTTTTGGTTGACAACAAATTGAAGCCTCTTTATTTGAGCAAGTTTGTGCGTCTCCACATATCAATCTTATCTTCAAATCAAGTGATAATCTCTCATACTTTATGAACTTCTTGATTCCCAAATGGAAGAAGCTCAACGAATGGCAGTCTTCTTCATGAAGACAGTTCGTTCCGCTTAAGGATTTCTCGACAGGGCCGGCAAATGGCAGTCTCTTTCAGCAGAAGACAGTTTGTTCCCTTTGAGATAACGGATGGTGTCATACCCCAATTTTTGACCCCCCTGAGATGACATATCTTCAGGATTTTCATCAATTCAAAGCAAGTACCCAGAGCAGCCTGACATTCAATCGAGGGTGTTCATAGACAAGAAAACTCAGGCAAAGGATCAATCAATAGAGGGATTAGTCTCTAATACAATCATAAGACTCAAAAGCCTCATTATTACACCTATGATTGATTAAGACACCCAGTCATCTAAGCACAGGATTACTCAGATCAACAGACTAGGGTTTGGAGCCTATCAAGGACTAAAATCAGGGATCACCTTTGGGAAACCCTAAAAAGCCCCAGGGAACCATTCAAAGACATTAATCATCTTCAAATAACTCACATGACAAGATCCACTGGACATTACACCTCAGTTCAAAGTCTACAGTCATCATTGTCCTCTGGTCGACAATTAAGGTTTTTGACCTAATTCACCAAGATAGTTGACTTTTAATCAGGACATGAATCCAAAACTCAAGACATGATTCAAGAATCTCTACTACCTCAATATAATCCATTTACATCATTCATTTGAGGAAAAGATCTTGTTTCTACACAAAAGCCCAAAAATTCACTTTGTCAGGAAAAGTCAACTGTGTGGGATCATCATTGACTTTTAAGGTTTTTGGTCAAAAAATGACTTTCAAAGATCAATATCATCAATATATGGATGTCAAAGTCATTTGACCAAAGAAATTCAAAGAAATTCATCAAGGAGCAAAAAGTCGGGAATTAGGGTTTTTTAGGGCATAGTGAGAACTCAAAATTTCACCTACACAACTCAAAAAACTTCCAACATGAAAGTTGTAGATCTTGCAAAATAAAACAACATCTTACAAAGGAACTTTTTTCAAAAGATCAACCATTTAAGGGTTTTGAAAGTTTTGAAGTTTTAGGTCATAAACACAGAGAAAATTTTCTAAGTGTTTTAACCTAGTTTTCATCCAACTTTGGGCTCATTTTTCACAAATTTCCCAAATGATTCTGAAGAAGACATAAACTAATGATTTGAAGTAGATATTTAGGGCTTTCCAAATTGTGTTCAACCTTCTCCAAATTCAATTTGAGCTAGGAGTTATGCTTGTTCAAAGTTGGCCTCATGAAGTAAAATTATAGGTCATGTGCAAATTGGAGCTTTGCAATTTTGTGCATTTTGCTTCACTAATGGATGCTACACGACCCATAACATGTCTGAAACAATACCATGCATTCATTTTCACCATGCCATGATAATTGAAGAAGATTCTAAAAAAAAAGAACATGTGATTATGTAATGATTACATTTGTGAATTTATGGCAAATTGATGAATCACCCAAGGAATCTTCTCATCAACCAATTAGAGCTCACTTTGCATCTGAAATGTCCCCTAAGATCAGATAGAATCAATGGATAGGGGAAGCTAGCCCGAAAATGCATCATTGCATTTTGGAGATTCTTTGAATTTCTTCATGGCTAAGAAACCAAACTCACTACACTAAGCAAGCTCACCACAGCCAATTGATCTGCATCCATTTGCCTATAAATACAGAGGCATTCCTCATTCAAAAACACACCAAAGCAACCATATTTCTTGCTTTCTATTTCTCTTCTCATGTTCATTGTTTTTCAAAGTTCTTTGTCAAGAAGAATCGATTTCTCCAAACCAGAGCTCATCTTTGGGAAGTGAACATTCTAACATCTCAAGGGAGGTCATTTGAGGTGATCCAAGCACCTGGATCACTTCTGTAAGTGGAGGAACACCATTGTTGCTCTCACTTTGGAGCATTTGCAGTTGGAGGTCCATGGAGTAATTCAGGAGGTTCTGAGCCAAGCCAATCATCCAGGCACATTCCTCAGGTCATAGTGAAGCTAACCAGATGGCTGCAGCTCATCTGTAACTCAAGAATCAACACCCTCCATGTTCACTTGAAGCTGAAATCGAGGGAGGTCCATAGAGCAATTCAGGAGGATTCAAGCTCCAATAAGCATTCAGTTAGCATCATTGAGTCTCAGGGAAGCTATTGAGATCATTCATTCAAGCCCAGGTGCTCTCTATCATCCTCACGACCTCCATTTTCAGAGGTAAGTTTCTGAACTTCACCTCTCTAATTTAAGCACTCTTTGTGAAATAGCTCGATTCTATCTTGTTCAGCATCATCAGAGGATTGAAAACCCTCTATCATCATTCATTTATCTTTCAGTATAGTCATTTAATTTGATTTTGAAATTTTAGGGTTCTTCACGATTTCTGGTAAATTAGTTAGATGTAGTTAATATTAATCCATGTTAGTTACATATTCAAAATCGTGAGTGAATTTAGAGCAAGTTTCATGTTTACATCGTTGCAAATAGTTGAGAAACAAGTAAGTTCAGAAATTCAAAAATGGAGAACTTGAGGTTGAAGACGAAGATGGTGAAGCGCGCCATTTTTGAAATCTCAGGGCAAAGTTTATTTTATTTTGAGTGATAGGTGTTTTATAAACGACTGAACAAACTTGCCCCAGTGGCCACAATACGCCCTTAGTCTCATCATGCCTCAAGTCTGGGGTTCGAATCCCCCTCGCCCCAGACTTTTTGCTTCATTTATTTTTCAATGTTTTGCCACTTGTTTGAAAATATAATAAGTTGGATGTGCATCTTAAACAAACTGCGCGCGTAGCCCAGATGGTGGGTGTTTTGGCCAATGACTTGGAGGGCGTGAGTTCAACCCCTCTAGGTGACAAAACCATTTTTTTTATCACTTTTCACACTAAATTTCTTCACAACTTCACACAATTAATTTACCTATCAAATTAAATCATTTTCACTTCATTTTTCATACACCTATTATTTAATATATCTATTTTGTGAATAGTCAAAAAAATCATAAAAATATTATTTATTTCTTGAATTTTAATTAGGTTTAAAATAGTATGTTTTTAAGTGTTTTCTTAAATACTTTAAATATATATTATCACTTTATTTTAACCTAATCACTTTGTAAATAATTTTATGATAAAACCCTAATTGTTTAGGTCTTAATTAGTTAAAAAGTCTTTATTTTTACCCTAATTAAGTTGACTTTTGTCAATTTTCAAAACTGTTTTCAATCTCCGAATAAATCAAATGATTAGGGTTTTCAAACAACAAAACCTTGTATCATTCAAAATCATTTTCAAATTGCTCTCATAACCAGTACTGTAAAGTACTGGGCCTCTAATAGAGTGTAAGTCCCAAAAACCTTCTCTTCTTAGCTTGTTTTCAAAACTGTATTTTCAAAATCTTCTTTCTGTTTTCAAAACATTCTTCTGGTATTTGAAGGGCATTATTCCCGGTGAAACTCTTCAGATACCCATGTGACCTTTGTCCATCTTCACTTCTTCTGTTTTCAAAAACCATTAACTGTTTATCATATATATTCAACTGTTATCAACAAAACAACAAAAATACTGTTGAGGCTCTGTACATACTTCTTCAATGGCCTCCACTCCATCCAGGTTAGGCTTTACAAGCTTTCAATTTACAGTCTTTGTTTAAATTACTATCAAATATAAACTGTGCATATATTAGTTTAGAACTACGTTTGAGTATAAACCCTAGGACAGTTAAACTATATATATATATATTATAGGAATATGACATAGGATTGAGAATGTCTTCCCGGTGAAGGCTCTTTCCTAATTAGAGATCTGTAGTTCAAACCCCCAAGATGAATTATTCCCGGTGAAACATCTTGGCAAAAACCTTAGAATCCAAATAATAGGACACATCCACCCAAAGAGGAATTATTCCCGGTGAAACCTCTTACCCATTTGCTTAGAGCCAAAATAAGTTCAAAACTACATAGCTTTCTCTTGTGCTATAACAAGGACCCTCGATTAGCCTCCTCTTGGGCTTTGTACAAGGACCCACAGGCTTCTTAAAAGCATTTCCAGCTTCCTCTTGAGCTTGTATACAAGGACCCATCAGGTTTCTCATAAACATAGGAACAGGTCTTTAGTCACCTTTTAGCCTACCCTGGTGAGTTTCTTCCAATTTAAACCAGACTTTAAACAAGCTAAGTTTGTCTCAATTTCACATTGAGCACACCTTTTGGAATGAGAGGCATGGACAGTCTCTGTCACCCTTATCTTCACCAATTTTTCTTAGCAGAGTCTAGGATCTATGTTTATTTTCTCCTAAGCATGTGTCAGCCTCCATCTTGGGCTTTAAACAAGAAGTCTCCATTAGATAATCTTTCTGCTAACCTTTTTAATAAAATCCCTGGAAAGGGTTAGCTTCCACACATTCTTTCATTTTCAATAAAACCCCTGGAAAGGGTTAGCCTCCAAAGTCAATTAAAATCAATCCATCATTTCAACAAAATCCCTGGAAAGGGTTAGCCTCCAAAGTCAATTAATAAAAATGTCAAAAAATAAAGATTCATTTCTCTTAGGAGATAATTTCCCCAAAAGAGTCAAAACCCCTGGAAAGGGTCAGCCTCCAAAAAACATGGTAAATTCAGTCTTTTACCAAATAATTTCTCCAGCTGAATCAAAATCTCTGGAAAGGGTTAGCTTCCAAAGAAAAACAGTCTTTCAATAAATAAAATTTCCTCAGTAGAGTCAAAACCAACAAAAATAGTTAGCCTCAACCTTGGGCTTCATACAAGGCACCAAACAATAAAACTCCCCTGTCAAGAGTCAGCCTCAACCTTGGGCATTGTACAAGGCAGATAATAGAGTCTCCCCGGTGAGTTCTTCATCACTCAGTAGCCACAACCTTGGGCTTTGTACAAGGCAGATAAACCATATTTTCATGTGTCAAAGATTCCTAACACCTAGGATCTTTTCCCCATAGAGTCATCCATACTCAGTTTATTTAAGAGTCAGCCACAACCTTGGGCTTTGTACAAGGCAGAAAATAATGTTTTTTTTCCCTAGCTAAAGTCAGCCACAACCTTGGGCTTTGTACAAGGCACACAAAATAGAGCCATTCATAGTCTCAAAAATTCAATTATCCTCAGCAGTCAGCCACAACCTTGGGCTTTGTACAAGGCACACAAATATAGTCTCCCTAAGTAGGGTCAGCCTCAATTCTGGGCTTTGTACAGAACACCAAATAAAAATCCATCAAATAAACAGAGTCAGCCTCAATTCTGGGCTTCGTACAGAACACAAAAACACCCTGTAATTAATCCCCAGTGGAGTCATCTCCCAGAGTCAATAATATTAATAAATCAATCAAAAAGCCTCAAGTTTGGGCCTCATACAAGCCAGCTAAATTCAAATCTTTCATACAGTAGATAGACATAGCTTATCTCTATAGAGAGATATTTTTACTACTCTACCACATTCAAACAAACAAACATTTCAATTTCAATTTCAATCAAAGTCTCCCATTTAGGACTCTGAAAGACATGCTCTGGCACATCCCCAGACTTGTACACTTTCCCTAATTTGGACGAGCAACTTTCTTTCATTTAAGAGGCATCTGACTGGCATACTTGCACACACAAGTAAGGTCCCCCTCTTGAATGAAATGAATCCAGTTATTCTGTCACTCCTTTAAATGTTTGTGGTAGAATAGTACAAATACCTCTCTGTAAAGATGATTTCATGTCTCTTTACTGTAAACAGAGATTTAATTCCAAGCTTCAACCTTGAGCTTCAAGCAAGGCACCAAAAACAATTAATTTCCCTAGTTAGTTCCCCGAACTACATTAAGCTCTGACTTCCACTAGGGATATGTAGGCATGAGGTTCACAAGGAATCTCAGCGAGCTAATAAAATACCAAAAATAGTCAGTCTGTCTATCTGTCTGTCTTTCTTTAAATCAATTCAATTCTCTCTCCTAACACAAAGGAGAAACTTTCCCAATCATTAGCAGCAAACACAATCACAATGACACAGAGAAGGTTCCTGTAGAGTACTACAGATATGTAGGGTGTTTAAACACTTCCCTATGTATAACCGACCCCCCGGACTCCAGAATTTCTAGTCTAGGTGAAATCCCCACACTTAGCAAACTCCTAGGGTTTAGTTGAGATCTTTTTTTCCCTTTCCTACTCGTAGGACCAATAAGAAAGTTCGTGTGATATCGTAGGAAGAACTGAAATAAAATTCATCCCACCACGGGCGCATTCTCCTTCCAAATTTCGCGTGAAGGGTTTAGCGTGCCGTCCTCCCAAGTGAAACGGGGAGGTAAAGAAAACGAACACCACAGAAAAATGGCGACTCTGCTGGGGATATAAGTGTTAAAAACCTTGGTTTTTCATCCAAACCAATGGTTGACCTGTTGCTGGTCCAGCCCCAATGAGGAATTAGGGATGCCAATTTCCCCCTCAAACAAGAGAGGTCCTGCCTAACCTCTGTGTCATATCATGTGATTGTTGCATATATATTTGTTTATTTTGTTTATTCTGTATCGGGAAAGGGCTTGATTCCCCCTTGTGGTGAGAAATCCTATACCCGGATTTGAGTGCAACATAAGATAGGATGGAGGATGTCTTCCCGGTGAAGGCCCTCTAATCTTGGTTTCCAAGTCTACTCTTGGGATTTGCCTGGCTGGTTGTGATTAACTGCGCCACTGCATTCCGAGACTGATTTGTACCAGGAGGACCTAGAAACACATTAACCCCACTTAAAGCCTCTTTTAGGACTTAGAGCGGTGATTACGAAAGTAATTGTCACGCAGATACTACACTCAGAGAAAACTCTCTTATAGATACCAATCAACGTATCTTTAAGGTTGAGCAAAAACTCTGAGACCCCTAGAACCCGTTCTACAGGTACAAAAATCCTTAACCTTAGTTTACCATTGGGGCGGGGATTGCGTTTTGACTTCATGACCACTATACCTTTCAACGCCATGTTTGTTTAAAACTCTTGTGTGTGCATTCATGCATTCATGCATCATTCATTAATAAACAACTAAAAACAAAAAGAGTCTTTTTCGAGTCGTTTTTCAAGGAAACTAAATAACGAACGTTTTGAACTTCAGAGAAAGAGAGAAACGGAGAAAGGACTTAAGGATCTATATTATGGATTACGGAAGAAAGAGAGCTAGGAAATACACCTTCAAGATTCCCCAGGTCGAGGAGCTGGGAAAGCTCGGAAAACTGGTGGTCAACCCCCAGGCTTTCAAAGAGAAGTATGGAAAACTTCTGCCTTTGCTCAATGCCAACATGGTGGATGGGATCCTTCCCACCTTGGTACAGTTTTACGATCCGACGTATCACTGTTTCACCTTTCCAGATTATCAGCTCATGCCTACGTTAGAGGAGTACTCTCGTCTGATTGGAATACCCGTGTACGCGCAAGATCCGTACTCCGGTTTGGAAAAGAATCCTGACGACATTATCATTGCTGCAACTACTCCTTTGAACGTAGTCGACATCAGAACTCATATGGTGAGTAGAGGAGGAATTCAAGGATTGCCCTCCAAATTCCTGTTTGATCAAGCTCGGTACTTCGTCAGCATCCAAGATATGAGCGCTTTTGAGGAAGTCTTGGCTTTGCTTATCTACGGATTGTTTTTGTTTCCTAACATTAACGATTTCGTCGACATCAACGCAATTAAGATCTTCTTAATTGGAAATCCAGTTCCAACCTTGCTTGCGAATGCTTATCACTCTGTGCATTCAAGAAACCTGCAGCGAGGAGGATTAATCACATGCTGCGTACCGTTGTTATACGAATGGTTCGTTTCACACCTGCTGAAGTCTAGCACTTTCTGGAACATGAGGGATGGCCTTTACTGGTCACAGAAAATCATGTCTCTCACTCATACAGACATTGATTGGTGTAGTCCTGACAACGACGAAACCAAGATCATCTTCAGTTGCGGAAGTTTCCCCAACATACCCCTTATTGGAACTAAGGGAGGAATCAGTTACAATCCAGCTTTAGCCCGTCGTCAATACGGCTATCCTATGAAAAACATTCCAAGTAACATCCAATTGGAAGGTCTGTTCTTCAAGAACATCGACGATCATAGCAACATGCTGAAGAAGGAAATTGTCCAAGCCTGGCGTCTTGTACACAGCAAAGGGAGAAGATTGTTAGGAAAACATCTTTGCATCTCCCTGGATCCTTACCTTCAATGGGTACGCGTCAGAGCATTCAAGCTCAGGATGCCATATCAACATCAAGAACCTATTCCCCTAAGGGAACCAATTTACCTTTTCTCCATCGATGTTGAAAAACTGCAAGCGGCATTAAACAAGGTATGCCAAGAAAGGAATGCTTGGAGGAACAAGTATCGAATTGTCAACACGGAAAATGTTGAGATTCAAAACATCCTAAGAAGGAAGGATGAGTTACTTGAGGTACTCGATCGACAAGTGACACAAACGTCACTTTCTCATCATATCCCTCCTGCTTCCTGGATCATCGATCAGCTCACGTCAGAGAACGCTCAGCTCAAGAAACAGAAGAAGATGTTAGAACGTGAAGTCGGCTCTTCGTCAAAGTTTTAGAGTCCTTTCTCTCAGTTTCTCTGTATTTCCATTTTCAAAGTGTGTAAAAACGGCGTTTTCGCTTAATTAATAAAAGTTTGATGTTTCATAACGTAATTATGGTGTTTCCTTGAAAAATAATAACTTAATTGCATATCATACATCGCTTTAGTCGTACGCACTGACACGAGAATTGTCGCGGATCTAAGAGTTACTTTCCTTTCTCCAGAAAGAGAGGAGGAGAAGGAGGTGAACCAAGACTTTCAAGCTGTCTCATCCATACAACACTCGTTCAAGTCGCAAGAAAAGAATGGAAGACTTTGAGCAAGAGAATGAAGAACTCAGGGAAGAGATTAGTACTCTCAAAGGTACTGTTGAAAGGCTCAATAGTATGGTAGAAGCCCTGGTAGTTGCGCAGAATCGACCAACGCCAGAAGAACCACAAAGGACTGTGGTTTCCGAGATTGTTTCTACTCCTATTCCTCAGTATACCATGCCGCCTGATCGACCTTGGGGCATGCCGTATAACTTTACTCCAGAAGGGTACATACCTCCAGCTTCTGAAGCTCCAAAAGTCACCATGGATATGCGTCCACCGGAGGGTTACAAACCTCTGGAAATTGAAGTTCCAAGAGCAACGACAATGGGTTTCGCACAACAGAACGCTGAGATTCCAAGATCTGCTGTCATGGCTTCTCCACGACCGATTATGCATACTTTTCCCCCGCAAGGCGGACAAGTATATCATCACGCTCCAAGTGAGGATGCTGGCGTGTATGAAAGATTGGACGAGTTCCAAGAACAGTTTCTGCAAATGCAGAAGGAACTCAAGACTCTCCGAGGACAAGATCTATTTGGGAAGAATGCTGCAGACCTCTGTCTGGTTCCGAATGTTAAGATTCCTCACAAATTCAAAGTACCAGAATTCGAGAAGTAAAAAGGGAATTCATGCCCACAAAGTCATCTTGTGATGTACGCTCGAAGAATGTCAACTCAGACTGATAATCAACAATTGCTCATTCATTATTTTCAAGACAGCCTGACTGGTGCTGCACTCAAATGGTACATGAACTTGGACAGTTCAGAGATTCGTACTTTTCGAGACCTCGGAGAGGCCTTCATCAAACAGTATAAGTACAATCTGGATATGGCTCCCGACAGAGATCAACTCCGAGCCATGACTCAAAAGGATAGAGAAAGCTTCAAGGAATACGCTCAAAGATGGCGTGAAGTTGCTGCTCAAATTTGTCCACCACTTGAAGAGAAAGAAATGACAAAAATCTATCTCAAAACTTTGAGTCCATTTTACTACGGACGAATGGTTGCAAGTGCACCAAGTGACTTTACCGAGATGGTAAACATGGGTGTGCGTTTAGAAGAAGCAGTTCGAGAAGGACGCTTGAACAAAGAACCAGAATCTTTTGTTGGTCCAAGGAAGTATGGAAGTTCTTTCCAGAAGAAAAAAGATCAAGATGTCAGCAATGTCTTACATAAAATCAAGAAGAAATTCCAACCTCAAGTTGCAACAATAACTCCGGTTGTTAACTCAGCGCCAGCTTATCAACCTCAGGTCTCGCAACAACAAACTCAACAAAGGTCGCAGCAACCTCAGCAGCAGGTTCGACCTCCAAATTACAACAATCGGGCTCCAAGGTATCCTGCCTTTGACCCCGTACCAATGCCGTATGTAGAATTGTTTCCAACATTACTGGCAAAAGGACTCATTCAGACAAGGAGTCCTCCAAATCCTACAAACAGTTCCTCACCATGGTATAAGGCTGACCAATCTTGTCCCTATCATCAGGGGGCACCAGGTCACAATATTGAGAACTGTTTCTCTTTCAAGATTGACGTCCAACGATCTGTGAAGGGCGGAATGCTATCCTTCAAAGATACTAATCCAAACGTCCAAGCAAATCCTTTGCCGCAGCATAAAGAAGCTTCAGTAAATCTGATAGATCAACACCCCAACGTCATTCAAATCTACGACATTCGTCAGATAGGGGAAAATCTTGTCAGGATGCACGCTAAACAAGCTGGGTACGGTCATGTACCACCTCACAACTACTTCACATGTGAAATTTGTCCAAAGAATAATCAAGGATGTGCCGTAGTTCAAGTTGCATTACAAGAACAAATGGACTTAGGATGGATTCAACATATCCGAGTCAGAACTGAACACGACATCAACATGGTTCAAGGATGTCCAGGAGAATACAAAATCTACAAAGTTGAAGACCTTGAAGGATCGGTAGTCAGGTTCCACAAAACTTTAAATGGACTTGCCTACTTTGGAACAGATTTTCACGCTTACAGTAGATGCGGAATCTGTCGAAGAAATTCACGAGGATGTTTGCGTGTTCGCAACGACATTCAAAAGCTGATGGATGACAATACCATTACTGTTCTTGCCAACAGAGAAGATGATGAAGTCTTTACCGTATCTCCTCAAATTAATCAAGTTGAACCTATGCAAGTTAAGTATGACAGCAGGAAGACAGCAATTGCTCCGTTAGTCATCTACTTACCAGGTCCTGTACCGTATGAGTCCAGCAAGGCTAT